>NC_088913.1:88173145-88474354 GCF_963576675.1 Euphorbia lathyris
CCAAACTGGCCAAACTGAGGACTCTGTTGCTGAGCCTAAGAAAGGGCGAAGAACTAAGGCCCCTGCTTCCCGCAAGAGGAAATCTGCTGAGACTCCTTCATAAAACATTGAGTCTCCAGCAAAGAGGCAGAAGTCAGTTGGAAAGTCAGCTGAGAAAAGAAGCAGGCAAGATGAGCCTGGCACTGAGGAAGCTGCTGAGCTACCTCAGAAGAAGCAGAAGCCTTCAACACTGGCACCTCTGGACGTCATGCCGACCGATTTCATTGTACCGGGTGATTCTCACTTCATCCAATGCCAAGGTACTGATGCTGAGTCTGAGGAACCTGAAGTCCAGTTAGATGACCACTTCATCTCTCAAGTTGAGGAAGAACTTGATGGAGATAGTACTGAGGAAGAAGATGAAGAAGCCAGCGGTCAGGATGACGCTGAGGATTCTGAGGAAACTGCCAGCGAACATGAAGCTGAGGATGCTAACACTGGGTTAGCTGGTGGAGATGTACAGGTTGACACTGAGTTGGCTGCGGGAGTTGAGCAAGTTGAAGAACAAGCTGACCAGGCTCATACTGAGCAACAAGAATCCTCTCCTACTCACTCCGAAGAACCTGCTCCTACTTTCACTCCACCGCGTAGAAGGCGAAAGTTGGTTAAAGCCAGTGAGAAGATAGTCAGTGAACCTCCTGTGCAACTACCGATTCTTCCTGACCTTGTCTTGTCAAAAACAACTAAGGACCCTTCTACTGTTCAACTAAAATTTTTCAAACGGCAATCTACTTCCTCTACTTCAGCGCCGTTGGAAAAACAAGCCTCTGTTTCTTCTCAACAGGAACATGCCGATCATAACACTTCAACCACTTCAACCAGTCAGGTTGCACCATCTACTGTTCATGTTGTCTCCTCAAGCGTGGTGCTGACTCCCCATCCTTCCGCCGTCAGCACAGACAATGTTCGGGTTATATCATCCACAACAAGACTCTCTGCTGATCAATCAACAATTCCTCCCACTCAAGTGCAGATTGAGCATACTCTTCCAGTCACTGACCAGGGTACTCCTTTCACTCCACTTTCTTCTGGTCATACTGATGTCCATCTGGCTGCCACTGAGTCCGGAAAAAAGCTCATTGACTCAGTGCAAGCACTTATCAACAATCTTCAACATTCTGCTTCGCCTGCTGCTGGATCTTTAATTCCTGAGACCACTCAGCTCTCCCAAGTCACTCTGCTTCTCAATGAAGTCAAGGGACTCAAGGATCTGCTGAATGTAGTCTTGTCCTTCCAAGCTCAGCAAGCTAAGATGGATTCCATTGCCAAGTTGGCAGAGATACAGCTGACAACAGTTCAACATCTGAACTCTCTCCATCAACAAGTCCAGAAGTTGTCTGCTATGAACACTGACTACGCCACTTCCTCTGAACTCAAAATGCTCTTTGCTCAGCTTCATACTGAGCAACTTAAGACCAATGAGCAAATGGTGTCATATAGTCAGTGCTCCGTAGAGCAAATTGGTGAGGCCATCAGGCTACTTAATCTAAACAAGCAAGAGATGGATACTGACGCGTTGAAGCAAAATGAGTTGCTGTCTATCGCCCAACAATCTTTCAACCACATCCGTCATAACAATATCCAACGTCATCATTATGACTCAGCTCTCTTGAAGACATTCCACCAAATCTTTGCTGGCCTCTCTGAAGCTCTCATCTGGCAATCCAAAGCTCAAGCTTTCAGCATCAATATGCTCAGTGCTGCTGATCTCCGAGTACCAGTAGAAGTATCAGCTGATGGAGTTGCCATTTTTGATGGCGTAAATGAGAGTGCTGAGAAGCTAAAGGAGCTTTCACAGGAACTGATTCGCGATGTCTTAACCGATGCGTTCAAGTTCCCTGAAGTTGACAAAACGGGGGAGAAAGCGCAAGCTGCTAGAGCTCAGCATGAGCGACGTCAGTATGAGCAAAGTCAGTCACAGGGCAAGAAAAAGAAATAGATAGGCTAGCTTAGCTCAGGCCAAAACAGTTGTAATCTATTTGTCTTGTTTATTTTTTTTTTGCTGTGTAATTACTGACTACTATCAATATATATCATACTTGCATTTCTTATTCAAATCCTGAGTTATGATATATGCTATTAAGTACTGAGTCATTATGTATCTTCAATTAAATCAGCTATGCTTAATACTTGTAACATTTATTGACTAAATGATATGCTGATAACATGTTTGACATTAACCTATGTGTTTATAAAACATTCTGATAAGAACCCATTGAACAACAAATTACTCAGCGCGCGCTCTATATGTTTAAACCTTCCGCTTAACACTGAGTAAATAGAATATGTAATATAGCTGACCTATATCTGAAAACTGACCTTAGACTTAGTCATTTAAACCCTTAAATGTTTTAAGTAAAACTAAGTCAGTAGCTCAACCCTTACGGGGGAGTTTGCTAAATTATACTAGGTCAACTATCATGGGGGAGCTCATACTGAGTTCCTTGCTGAATAGTTTTGCCAACATCAAAATGGGGGAGTTTGTTGAAATATCTTTCCACATAATTTTGATTTGACAAAATTGTTTAAGTATAATTTAAAATACATATCCTAAACACACCAAGTTTAAATGCTTTGATTTATTCTATAATGTGTTTGTTCAATGTTGAGTTAAAACTGTTATAAGACATAAAGGATTAAAAGGCCCAAGCCCAATACGGAAGCTAAGGCCCAAGTCAAACAACTCAGTACACTCGGCCCGCGTATGTCAAGACGTTGCCGTTTTGAACAAAATGCAACTCAGCAAACGGAAGGATCTAGAAGACCTTCGGGAATAACTTCAAGATGAAGCTGCTGAGTAGTCTCGACAAAGCGTACAAGACAGCAGCTGGCAAAGGAAAACTTCCAGACAAAGTGTTTCCTCTTTTGGCAAAGTTCAGACGACACAGTATGCTGTCCAGTTGACTTTACCATAAAAGGAGAGACAGTCTGCTGAGCTGACCGAGGACAGAAGATACACCATTCTGATTGGCCGAGAGCTCTGAGCAAGTCAGGATGACAATGACATATAGCCGTTTTCCTCCAACGGTTATTTCGAAAATCGAAATGACCGATGCCTAGACGTCTCTATAAATAGAGCCATCAGAAGCTTCACTCAACACAGAACTTGATCAAGCAGTTACACTGACCAAATTTCTACAAGTTCTGCAAGCAAAGAAGCAAAGCAAAATCTTACACTACAATTCTTACATCTGTGTAAAAGTCTAGAGTGATTGTTTCAATCGTCTAAAGTGTCTTAACAAATATTTGTATAGGACAAAACACTTATCATTTCTAGAGATAGAAAGGAGAGGCTGAGTACTCGGTTTTAGTACTCAGCGGAGAGATTATGATTGAGTAGAAGTATAGAGGAAGGTACTCTTATCATACTCAATTGCTGATATTGTAAAAGGTTTGAGGCTCTACCTTTAAAGAGCTCAGTAGAGGATTTGAAATCTCGGAACGTGTTCCAGGGACAGGACGTAGGCTTAGAAGAAGCCGAACCTAGATAAATCTGCTGAGTGAAGTATTTCTTACCTTTAACTCCTTATTTATATTGCTTGCTTAAATAACCAAAAACTGACCAAGTAAAGAGGTCAAGTTGAGTTGTGCGCGTTGAACGTCTGAGCTCAGGAATAGACTCTAAGTGCTATCTCCTGACTCAAGCTAAGAAACTGACCTAGTCACCAGTTGACTAAGCCAGTATCTTGCTGTTTACTCAGCGCCGCTGTTAAAACCTTTTTCCTTTGAAAAAGAAGTCTGCCCTAATTGCGAAAAAGTTTAAATAGTTTCTAACCCCCCCTTGGAACTATACTTGCAACCTTACAAGGGACTAACAGGGACAACTGATAAAAAAATATGAATAATCGATTCTGGATCCCGCCATTGATCTCACCCCTTGACATGAGACAACACGTAGGGCCCGAATGCCTATAGAACAACCTTGACAAATCTTCGAACCTCAAGGGCATTTGGGTCATTTAGCCCCCAACCGTACCCTATATTCTATAAATACCACTAATACGGTAGTTAAAGGGACGATATAATTTTTCTCTCTCTAGATATCCTATATTTACTAACTTGATCGTCAGAGTCTTTTCAGGGAACCACTCCCGCCACAGATTGCCTATCCAGCTGCCTCAAGTTCGTTTCCTCATCAATTTTATTACAATATGTTAGAGACAATAATAAAAATTATTATTGGACCTTAACTATTCTAACATAATAAAAATTATTTTTAGATCTTAAATTCGATTTTAAACTTTTGGTTAAATTAGTTTTTTTTACATGTATTAGGGCTTATTAGACTAAGTGATTGATAATTGGAATCTTAATAACATCATTTATTGATTAAATTTTAATATATGGTAAGATGTACATGTGTTATACATGCTTTAAGTTCAAACACATTCATATATATGGATTAGGGGCGATCATTGGTTCGGTTCGGTTACTAACCGAACCAAACTGTCGGTGGAAATAAAGTATATTTCAAAAGTCGAATTGAACCGAATAGAATTGATAACCGAATATTAATTAATCAAAAAATTCCAATTCGATTTGATTACCAACCGAATAACCTAAATATATAAATTTCTAACTTAAATATTTAAAATTATAAATTTTTATACAAGAAAATATATTTTTTTATGAAAAGAACATTGTAATTTTTAATAAATTTGAATTTAATTCAAGTCATTTGACATATTTAAAACTAATTACACATGTATATGCATTTGAGTTTACGGAATATAAAATAAGATTATCATTTTTTTTATTTATATATAAATTTCGGTTAAACCAATATTTTTTTACGGAATAACCAAACTATTTACTAAACTTTAGCTAAATTAAAACCGAACCAAACCAGATGATAAAAGTAATCAAACAAAACTAAAATTTTGGTTTGATTATTGATTTGGTCATCGGTTAGGAGTTATTTTGTTCACTCTTAATATGGATGTGTTGTACATCAACTTAACCTTTTAATTAAATGGTTTATTCACATAATATATTATAAAATATATTGAATAACACAAAATATATACCTAAAATTAAATTACTTCAAAAAATAATATACCTGAAATTAAATAAATTAATCCAATTTATACATAATCTACAATTTCCATTTTCACTTGTATAAAAGAGTTTGAGAATAATCTTCAAACAAAAACAATAATAAAATTCAACTAATTGTTTACTCTTTTTAAGTAATATATTAGCATGTATTAGGTATTTGGTATTTGAGATATACTCTTACTAGATAATTTTTTAAAACTCATTTCTGCTTCATGATACTCATTTTCTCTCTTACCTTCCCACCTTTATTTAACCTCAAATAACCTAACTAATCCATTCCATATATACTGAACAATGAGGGTATTGTTAGAAATGGTTAAACCAAAAAAACAAACAAACACGTAAAGAAAACATGAACAATAAACAAAAAATTAAAAGGAAAGAGTTTAGACAAATTTAAGGCATGTATTAACAATTTCCTTAAAACAGATGTTGTCGCTATTGACAATCGTCTCCTAGAATACAACAGATTACGCAAGCGAACTCTTACCGAGTGTATAATAGTTACAAAACAACAAGTATAAAGAGCAGAAATATTCCAGAGAGTAATTTTTCAAAGTGTGTAAATCTGATAGCTCCATCATGTATATATAGAACTTGAATGGACATGTCTGTTCTCGAATGAACACGACTATTCATGAACGAACACGACTGTTCACAAACTGACACGACTAATCATGAACGAACGCAACTGTTCATGAACAAGGATGACTATTGGAATTTATACTAATTTCATTTATATATATAAATTTTCCAACAGGTATCATATCGACTGAATTTGTGGAAACGGGTAGTGAGAGAAGTTGAGCTAAAAGGACGACATACCGAAGGAAAGAGATGACTAAAACGTGTGGAAACAGAGCTCACACGACGTGTGAAAAACCCACACGTCGTGTCGATCCAAATGAGATTTTTTGCTTCTTAATTTGTAATCCACAAGTCGTGTAACTATTTCTACACTTCGTGTGGACTTTTAAACTCACCAACTCTATTTCCAAAATAAAGCCCACACGATGTGTAGCTATTCACACACGTCGTGTGGAATTTTTAAAAGGACGTTGTGAGCTAATCTTGCCCCTTTCTCGAGTTGTCTCCTAATTACAACTTTGTCATTTCTTATTTACAACTTCTACCATCAGCTTATTTACAAGGTTGCCGCCCCTTTACCGAGTAAATTATATTAATGGTACCTGGATTATACTTTAATTCACACTTTGGTACCTAAATTACACTTTGTCACAAAAATATACCTGAACTAACGATGACTGATGACTGGACAATTAAGTCTATTTTATCGGTTACTGACCACTCAATGCAAGAGTTAGACCATTTTTATTAAAAATTGGGACCCATAATACACCCCGCTAATATATAATTACAATAATACCCTTCAATTAAATACACAATATTACCTTCTCCCATGCTCTCTCTCCTTGTGTATCTCTCTCTCTCTCCTTGCCTCGTTCTCTCATTGCTACTCTTTTTTTTTTTGCTGGTTCATAATCAGTTTGACAAAAATAATGAAGGTAGAAGGCATTATGCTAGGAATCGGTTCAACAATCTCTGTAAAACAGATCGTGTGAAATTTGGGCTTGGAGAAATCTGAGGACATAACTCCTATTGATCCTGGAAGAGAGAGAAGGAGAGAGATTGGAAGAGAGAGAAACAAACTCCCATAGCCGTAGCTTTCCTTCAATTTTCCTGATTCTAACTCATCTATCTCTCCTTGGATTTTTTTTCTTGCTGATGTAATTACTGTATGTAACTGATTTCATCCTTGATTATTGATGTCTTGTCTATTAAATCATATACTTCCACCATTAATTATCATAAATTTGATTTACTAATTTCAACAGTCTCTCATTGAGCTTCTTCCTTCAATTCTTCTCAAAAAATTTTTTACAGACCGCAGACGAACTCGCTCCGTCCGACGATCTCGAGTGAAATTCAGAGAATTTTTGGTGAAAAGAGATCGAAAGAGTGGAAAACATATAGGATCCATGGATGTGTTTCTTTGGTGAAAAGAGATCGAATCGAAGAGTGAAATTCGTCTAAATATTAACGTGTCTAAGATCCCATATTTGGAAGTCGTCGGGAATGTTTTATCCATGGATGTGTTTCTTTTAATCAAACTTGAAAAGATGATGAACGTAAGCTGAAAGAGATTTGAGGAGAGAAGAGAGAGAGAGAAACAAAAAAGAGAGACAGGAAGATAGAGTCTCAAAGGAGATGGAAATGGGTCCCGAATTTTTAGTGTTATATTGGTTAAATAAGTGTTGACTGTTGATTTCCGGTTACTGATATTTAAATATCCAGTTATCTATATTTGAAGTATATTTTTGGGACGAAATGTAATTTAGGTACCAAAGTATGAATTGTGGTATATTTCAGATACCAATGGTGTAATTTACCTCCTTACCATTCTTTCATTTTACCCATTTAACTTTTATTTAAGCTAGTTTATTATCAGGGCTTTATTATATTTCTTTACTAGGGTTTAGTGGATATTTAAACCCCATTTTACGAAGAACCTTTTAATTAATTTATACAAATGATCTCTTTAAGAGTTTTTACGGATCATCCTGATTTTTAATTCCTACAAATTTTATCTTATAAATTTAGCGGTTTCATGGCTTTTTCAAATTTAATTTAAAATTATTTTACAATTCAAAACTATCGTTACAAACGGATCCGTATCCAAAACTAATTAACTTAGGTCATTCACAGAAAATAACAAAAACTACCTATTGTGAACACAAATGAAACAAGATTCTGGTTAAAAGTTGAAAAAGTGTTCTAAACAGATAAGTTTTACAATAGTATAATAAAGAGTAGAAGCCTAACATCTGAGCGTTTGTAGTCCAACGGTTAGGATAATTGCCTTCCAAGCAATAGACCCGGGTTCGACTCCCGGCAGACGCAATTTCCACCTTTTTCAGTATTATCGAAGGTTTTTTTTTTTTTTTTTTTTTTTTAAAATTCCAATTTATGCAGCTTTCTGCAAGCAGAAGAAAGACTGCACTATGGCAATGGAATTATCGTATGATATCGTTGAGTTCATGTCTTTTACCGTATGAATATCTCCTCCGGCCACTGTTTAGGGTTTCAAACTTTTCAAACCCTAGAGAAGCCTTAGCAAATCTAATAGCAGCTTCTAGAATACACGATGGCCGTGCTAATCTTGCTTCAAAGGATATTCCAACGTCTAATAGCAGGGGTTGTTTCCGAGCCAGATTTTGGAATTCTCCGTCGAGGATTACAGGTCTTCGCAAATGTTTGTTTAGCTGGAGAAAAACACCAACAATTCATATGCCATTGCTTCTTCCCCCCTGAGTTTGTTGCAGTTGCAGAAGTCCGTAGTCGGGTTAAGATTGTTTGTTTTATAATTGGAGGCAAAATCAGCTTTCTCCTCCATTAACATTAACCATAAAACTAAACTTCTACGTTATTGCCCATCACTTTCCCAAACACTATGTTTTAGCCGGCGCATTTTTGGCTGTGTTCATAATGTTGGAGACAAATCCGAAGTTGGTGTTTCTTCATCGCCTATATATTATATTCGGTAATTGCTCTTCGCTATCCCACTGCCTATTTCGTCATCATCTACTCTCTTTCAGGTTTGCTTTGGCATCTGTTACGATTATAATCAATCAATGGCTGAGGAAGCCGTTATTTACATGGGGAAGCAAATATCCAACTTAATCAAGTTAGTTCCGTATGACTTCCGAGATTTGAAACTTTTTTGGGGACTTGAGGAGGAACTCAACAAGCTTCGGGAATCGCTAGATGCGATTGCAGATCTAGTTGAAGATGCAGAGGAGAAACAAGAAAAAATGGTGGAAGCGAGACGGTGGCTGGGGAATCTGAAAGTAGTAGCTTATGAAGCTGATGACTTGCTTTCTGAATTAGCTTATAAAACTACTCGACTTCAGATTCGAAATCAGGAGGTACTTATAATCTCATGTATGTTGATTGTTCAATTTTAACTAATGTAACTCAATCTAACTTAAATTGCAGTTTCTCTGAACTAGAAATTAGAGTAAATTTACTGGAGTGCAAATTATGATTTTGTTGGGGAAAATTTCACATTTTTGGTTCCTGTGCTTAGGGCTCTAAATGGGCCAAGCCGCTCATAAGCGGCTTGGTAGTCGGCTCGATAAAAAATCGGCTTGATTCGGTTCGATTTGTAAACGAGCCGCTTGTGAGCATATTTTAGTGGCTCGTTTCGTAAGCGAGCCGAGCTTGAACAGACCAAAGCTCGGCTCAAAAGCTCGTGAGCAAGCTCGAACAAATTTTAGTTTTGTAGAAAACTATATAGTTGTGTTGTTAGTTCACAAATATCTCAATTTAATATTATTTCTTTTGCTATTAGATGGTTTCGTTCACAAACATAATAAATGAGTAATAGACGAACTATTTGTAAGATTCTTGTTTATTTATTCACGAACTTTGCTTGTGAGTTTGTTTATGTACACATTGCTAGCAAATTTCATAAATATAATTAAAGATTTACTCATAAACAATTCATGGTTAGATAATTTTCTTAATGAACCAAGTTCAAAGAGGATTTAGGGCTCGAAACAAGCTCGAAGCTCGACTCGAGTTCATTTATTTTCTAATGAGCTAAGCCGAGCTTGAGCAAGCCAAAGCTCGGCTCGGGCTCGAATTCGTTAATTTTATAGCGAGTAGAGCTTGAGCAGGTCAAAGCAAAGTGCTTGTCTAAATGTCTTCATTAAGCCTTCTACTCTGATTTGGACTTAGGTAGCCCTTGTATTCTCATTGATTGGATAAACTCTATATATAGTTTTCTCTAATTCTTTGAACATGCTGTTATCAATTCATAATCATACTTGTTGAAGTATTTAATCATACTGATTATAAGAAATTGGTTGAATATCAAGCACTTTGAAATGCAAATTGGTCTGATATATCTATATGAGACACAAATAGGACCTCATAAACCTTTGTGGATAGATAATCTAGTTCCAATTAATAAATCTGACATGAAGTTGCTATTTTAGATTTAAACATTTTTTTTATATGGTAACAGATATCCTTGTTGACACTATTTTAACCAAAATTGTAAAAATTTATAAACGTCACAAAAAAGTTGTGTTATTTATTGAACAAAATTAACCTATGATCCTGAGAAGATTAATCACAAATTATGCATGCTTTTCCAACCAGGTGGATAGCTTGTGTTCAAATATGAAAACCTATGCCAAAAAGGCTGGATATCGTCTCATAGTGGCACATAAGCTTAAGAAAATTTCGAAGTCACTGCAATTCATTCAAGAGGGTGGTCAATCCCTTCAGCTTAGGTCAATCCAACAGAATTCTGAGGATACGATGTCTCAGGATAGGTTCCAAACACACCCAATCCTTGAAAATTCAGTTGTAGGAAGGGATGATGATGTAGACAAAGTTGTCAACTTGCTGACTAGCACTTGGCGTCGACGACTTACAGTTGTTCCTATAGTAGGACAGGATGGTCTTGGTAAGACAGTTTTAGCTAAACTTGTGTGTCAAAGAGTCATGGCAAGAAACCTTTTTGATGTTAAAATGTGGGTGAGTGTTTCTAAAAAAATTGAAGAACACGAAATTTTGAGAGAAATGTTGCAATCATTGAGTGGAAGAAGGATGGGGGTCTTAACCAACAAAGATGCATTTCTTCAACAACTTCAAAAAAAGTTGGTGAACAATAAATTTCTTCTTGTTCTTGATGATATTGTGTGGGATAATGTTTCTAGGTGGTGGCATGAATTGGAATCTAGGTTGTCAAAACTAGGTACAAAAAATGGAAATATTGTTCTTGTCACAACTAGTAGTGAGAGAGTGGCTTCCCTTATTGAGACTTCACCTCAACAGAGGCATACACTTGATTCCTTGTCCGATGATGAGTGTTGGTTAATTTTGAAGGAAATAGCGTTTAGAAATGTGACAGCACCATACCCGTGTAATTTAAAGAACATAGGAAAGGAAATTGCTATAAAATGTGGAGGAGTGCCATTGTTGGCGAAAGTTTTAGGAGGGACGATGGCATTTTACAGGGATGAGGAAACATGGTTGAAAATTAGAGATAACTATGTTTTACGTGGTGTCCGAGGTGATGTTTTTTTGCCTATATTGAAAGTAAGTTTTGATCACTTGCCCTCATATTTAAAGGCATGCTTTGCATTTTGCTCAGTTTTTCCAAAAGGCTTTTCAGTTAGAAAGGAGGAGTTGATCCAATTATGGATGGCTGAGGGGTTTGTTGAGTCATGTGATGGGGGCAACGAGTATTTTTATGCCTTGCTTGCGAATTCCTTCTTCCAAGATGCAGAAATAGATGATAATGGAGAAGTTATACGATGCAAAATGCATGGTCTTCTGCACGATCTTGCATTATCTCTATCCAGATCTGAAATATCGATGTACAGTTTAGCCACAGATGATCAATTAATCACAACTTCAATGAATATTCTAAAAGATAGGGCTGGGAAGATGCGTTCGATTATCCTCTATTATGGTGCTACTTATTATGAGTATTCATGGGAGTTGAAAAGGTTGCGGACTCTTTACTTGGAAGTGTTTCCATCATCAATCAGCAAAATAAAACACTTGAGATACCTTGATTTCTCAAATTCTGAAATCAAAAAGTTGCCAAAGTCAGTCACCAAGCTCTACAATCTTCAAATTTTGGATCTCTCAAATTCTAAGATTAAGAAGTTGTCTGAATCCATCACCAATCTCTACAATCTTCAGTCTTTGAATCTCTCAAATTCTAAGATCGAAGAGTTACCTGAACTCATCACAAATCTTTACAATCTTCAAACTTTGAATTGCTCAAATTCTCAGATCAAAGAGTTGCCCGGATTCATCGGTGAACTCCAAAATCTTCATACCTTAAATGTCTCAAATTCCAACACAAAAGAGTTGCCTGAATCCATATCAAATCTTCTCAATCTTCGAATTTTGGATGTCTCAAATTCTAACATTACAGAATTGCCTGAATCCATCGGCAAGCTCCATAATCTTCAAACATTGAATGTCTCAATGTCTAAGATCAGAAAGTTGCCTGAATCCATCACCAACCTTTGCAATCTTCAGACTTTGAAATTTGTTGATTGCAAGGAACTTATCAGTCTTCCTAGAAAGAAGATGAGGAATCTGATGAGTTTGAAGCATATTGTGTTTTCTTATGAGTTCTATATGCCATTTGGACTGGGGCAGCTATGTGGTCTTGAAACGTTGCCTTTCTTTGTTGTGGGCTCTGATTGGGGAGGAAGCATTCAAGAACTTGAATGCTTAGATCAACTAAGAGGGCACTTGGAAATAACCAGGCTTGAGGAGGTGGAAGATAAGAAGGAAGCAAAAAGAGCAAATTTGCAGGGGAAAACAAAATTACAAGGTTTAGGCTTTCAATGGAGTTATGGAGACAATGGTAGAATTTCAAGTGATAAGGAACTGCTGGAAGGCCTTCAGCCTAACGCAAACATAAAAAGAATAAAGATCAAGTATTACATGGGTGAGAAATGGCCATCATGGATGCTGAGAATGGGAAGTCCAAGGCACATTGATGTTTTGTTGAGAATGAATAATCTGGTGGATCTTAGCTTAGAGAGGTGCTGGAACTGTGTACAACTCCCACGACTTGGAGATCTTCCTTGTCTTC
The DNA here is from genome assembly GCF_963576675.1 of Euphorbia lathyris. Classification (NCBI taxonomy): domain Eukaryota; kingdom Viridiplantae; phylum Streptophyta; class Magnoliopsida; order Malpighiales; family Euphorbiaceae; genus Euphorbia; species Euphorbia lathyris. The sequence goes on from NC_088913.1 coordinate 88,185,897, forward strand.
AATTTCTTCACATAAGTCATATGAAAAGACTCAAGTGCATAGGTAATGAGTTTTATGGAATTGATAGTAAAGGCAATTTCAGTGCTTGGCACTTAAGGCTGTTTCCATCATTGATATCATTGTCTGTAAGTTGGATGGAGAATTTGACGGAATGGAGCTCTCCATCGGATGGCAATAAGGTTGTTGTGTTTCCTTGTCTCGAAAATTTGTCCATTCAATCTTGTCCTAAATTGACAGGTTTTCCAATGAGTGATCTGTCTGAACTCGTGAAGCTAGAAATCCAAGATTGCGAGGAATTGAGGCTCTTATTTGATAAAAAGCAGTCATTTTCCTTTCTGACAAGTATATCAATTGCTGGATGTTCAAAATTAACATATCTTGGAAATAGGCTTTTGTCCGATATGTGTTTCAAGGAATTGAGTGTAAGAAGATGTGAATGGCTGACATTTATTCCTGATGATTTTGGGAAGCTGAGCTCTTTAACCTCCTTAGAGATCTATTGCTGTAAAAGATTGAGATGTTTTCCAGAGGAGATACTATGCAAACTCACTCAGTTGAAGAATGTAAGGATTGGTGCATTCTCAAAGGAGTTGGATGATTTCCATTACCTGAATCGGATCAAAGACCTTAAATGTCTTGAAGAGTTAGAAATATGGGGATCTGATTTTTTTGACCGTGAAATGCGTTTTCTACCAAATCAACTTCAAAACCTCACTGCCCTGAAATCATTGAAGATAATGGGATTCACAACGATGGAAGCATTGCCAGAATGGTTGACGAGTCTTCAGTCTCTTAAGTCCCTTTCTCTGGATTATTGTCGGCATCTCGAGTGTCAATCAACAGCAACTGTCGTACGACGCCTCTCCAAATTAGCGCATCTCTACATTGATTTCTGTCCCCTCTTGGAGGAAACTAATCTTCAATGTTTGCTGTTTTTGAACGGTGCAAAAATCAAAGTTGAGTTTTCAAATGTCTCGAAAGTCAGAGTCCGATTGGGATATTAGTTGGATGAATTTGCTGCATTTCGTTTTGTTTGGTAGTTCTTGTTTAAGGCTTTCAAATGTAATTATAGGTAGGAATACATTGTGGCTAAAACACTGATGTATATTGCATTAAAGATCCTAAGGAAGAAATTAAGATGAGATTGCCATTTGAAATTTGTTATACTTTAAGCACTGATGTAGATTTATTTGAATCCTTTTTATTATTGGTTCTTTCAGTTTGTGAAGTGTTAAATATGATTAGTTGTTTGTGAGTTCTTGCATTTGAATGTAAAACTCTTATTTGGATCCCTGTTTTTTCATACTCAATTACAATGTTTATTAGGAAAATAAGTACAATATTTTTTATGCAAATCCAAAGTTAACCTAACCCCTTTCTCTCTATTTTCTAATAGACCTCCTTTTTTTCGCTTAAACACTTTCCCTTGTTTGGGTCAATCAATTTGCAGACCTTTCTGTGAGGCTGAAGATTGAGAAACGCAGAGAGAAGGTGCTCCCCTGTGATAGTATACTTGAAAAGAACCCTTTTGTTCCAGCGGTGCCATCCTCGAAACAAAAGGAGAAAAAGAAATCTAAGAGAAACCAGAGTGTTTCTGAACCTAAAGATACCAAGGTAATTGTATGTGCAATCGATTTTGATGGAGCTTGTCCTTAGTGCCTAGGTAATTTTATGTAGAGATAATAATTGATTTTGTTTTCTTTGATAATATTGCAGGTGATTCTGACAACAAAACCAGGAAGGTACTTAATTATTTCTAATAGTCTAAGTTCCAAGTTGGAGGGCGAGCCTTGGCACAACGGTAAAAACGTTGTTGCCGTGTGACCAGAGGTCACGGGTTCGAGTCTTAGGAGCGGCCTCTTGCTAATTAAATTGGCAAGGGAAGGCTTGCCCCCAATACACCCTTGTGGTGGGACCCCTCCCCGGACCCTCACTCAGCGGGGACGCGTAATGCGACCGGGCCGCCCTTTTTTTTTAGTCTAAGTTCCAAGTTATAGATTGTTGCTAAATTGCATCTGAATGAGCGTATTTCTTTAAATTTGATAAACTCGCATGTTATTTACAGGTATGCGTACCTTCAGTAATTCCAGCAGTGGAAGTTGCGGCTCTAGGATGCTCATATAATCCTCCATCAGAAGCTCATCAGGTAATTTCTTGAAGGAGTTGATATCAATTCCCAATTCTTATATCATTTCTTAAAAAAAAGAACAATTTGTGTTCTTTGTAACTTCAATTTAGGATTTGTTGGCCCAAGCCATTGCAGAGGAAATGCAGAAAATGTATCAAAGTTAGTTGGGACCTCAGCCTGTCCCGTTAACTGTTTCTGCAAAACACCGAGTGCTTGATGACCTCAGCCTGTCCTATTAATTGTTTCTGGAACCAAGTGCTTGATGAAGAAGATGTTACTTCTTTATTAAACGCATTTTTATATTTTGGTTGTGTCCCAGAAGAATTTTTTTGAATCATGAGCCGTTGTATTAGATATACTTTCTCGAGGCCGATAATGTAACAGAGAATGAGGATACTGCACTTGATAAAAAGTAAGATTCCTCTTTTCTATTGCAACAAGTATTTTATATGTTATAAGCATTACATAAACATAAAAGCTCACACTTATTATCTGTTACATAATGGACATTATATCCAATGAATATGAACTTTATTTGACGATGTTCTTGCATTTGCTTTAACCTGCATTCCTGGGTCCTGACTACATAGAAATAGAATATGTATTCTGATAATTATATCATCTGAATTCTTTCTATTTTAGTGACTCGAGTTGAGTTGAATAAGAGAGCTAGACATAAAGAACAGCAGAAAATTTTTGCAGAATCCAAGAAGAAAGATAGAGGGACTCTCAAAAGATAATAATTTCTGTTCAAGTGAGACTTACTTCTAATGATTGTTTTTCTCCTCTTTGGTTGTAGTTAGGGATGTAAATGGGACAGGGATTCCCCGTCCCCATTGGTGATGGGGATAGTTTTGTCGCCCGTGGTGATGGGGTGGGGATGGGAAAAGGTATCCCCACCCCGTGGGGATCCCCGACTATTTCCCGTAATAATTGAATTTTTTGGACGATTTTGAGTATTTTTTAATAAGGTGATTGGTTGTTTTTAGTTTATAGTTTTTTTTATGGTTTAGAAAATTTAAGAATGATTGTTGATGCTTGGTATTATTAGTGATTCTTAAAAGTTTTAGACATTACTATGTTTTTTAAACATAAACGTGATTCCTCATGAGGAACGAGGAATACAGAATGGGAAAAAGGTTTTGGAACATTTGTAAACGGGGAATAGGGATCCCTGTAGGGACGGGGATGGGGACCAATTTTTCCCCATTTAACTCGCAGGGACGGGAATGGGGAATTCTCGACTAGTCGGGGATGGGGATGGGAAGTGCATTCCCCGCCCCGCGCCGTTTACATCCCTAGTTGCAGTGACCTTACATCATTGATGAAATAAGAAGATGTGGAGAAGCATAAGAAACACATAAGACGAGTAGTAGGAAAGACTAAACATACGTCCACCATGCTCGGGAAAGCACAAGTACGCATTTAAATTCCTTTGATGCCACTAAAAAATTTGCAATGTTTTTCTTTTGTTACTTCTTTAGTAATATGAACAAATTCACATTTATGTCAAGGTTTCACTACTATTATTAAGATGTAACTTCTAAAATGGGTTTGTTCAATCATTTCAAGCTTGTATAATGTTGTTAATTACCTCAAGCATGCAAAAAAACTAATTAGCATATTTCTGCTTCAGATTTGAGCCTGCTCCCTCCTCAAGAACAAGAAATTACTGGTTCTCTTCGCAAGCTGAAGGTGCTCTCTTGAATCTTTTTATGTGTCATGAGAATCTATCCTTTCCAAGCTTAGGAACTGAAGTTGTGTTCTTTGGTCTTTTTATTGAATTATGTAAAGGGTTGCTGCACCCTTCTAAATGATCGGTTTAAAAGTCTAGAGAAGAGAAGAGGAGAGGATTGATCCCACCTGCCAAAAGCCGAAGGTCAGTTGATTCGGTTATGTTATTTCATTGTGCGTTAACTAGGGGTGCGTGTCGGTTGAAAACCAAACTGAAACGAAAAAACCGAATACTGTATTACCCAATTTTTTTTGTTTGTGTAGTGTAGACCATGTTGTGGATTACCAAAAAAAAAAAAAAAAAAAAAAAAAAAAAAAGAGGGAGCAGGAGGAAAAGGAGATGTATATAGGAAAGACCAATGTCAGTCAATGAAATTCAATGTGTCTAAAACCATAGTTGTTAAAGGCGTGCCTTACGCAACGCTCAAGGTAGTGAGCCTTCATTGCACATGCTGAGGTGCAGTTTAAAAGGCTCTCATCTTGTGCGTGTCGCTTGGGTTTCGGAGCACGTTACATATACTGTTTTCACTAGGTTTTTTTTTCTTTTTACTGTTGTGTGTAAACCAAATGGTTGATTAATCTTATCATGGAACCGTTTTAGCTAAAAGGTCAAGCTGATAGTTAAAGGTCCACTTCATATTAATAGCTGACACACCCCTACACGCGAAAGCAGACTTGGGCTTGAAGTGTGACAACACAGGTCCATATTACCATGTCCTGCAAATAACTCAACAAATGGGGCTGATACCATGTCATGGAACCGTTTTAGCTAAAAGCTCAAGCTGATAGTTAAAGGTCCACTTCATATTAATAGCTGTCAAATCTCAACCACTAATTTAACTTAAATAAACTTAATCTTAAATAGTGATCTAAATAAAAATATGTAAGTATGAATTTAACTTGGTGTTTTTAACATTTAATATTATGTTTGTATGTGGTTTTGTTTGTTTTTGTTTGTGTGGTCACAATTTTTTTTTTTTACGATTTAACTAGTAACAGAGTATTAGTGATATTGATATCAAACATTGGTATGCTTTGCAATGGAATCAATTGAAATAAAAACTTAACTTGATAGTTAAAGATCCATTTCATATTAATATCTGATACACCCTACCTCCGCACACAGATGACAACTAATATCATATCATGAAACCAATTGAACTAAAAGTTTAAAATAATAGTCAAAAGCTCAATTCATATTAATATCCGCTACACGCGAATGTCTACTAGGTTTGAAGCGTGCACAACCCAGACCCATATTGCCACATATTCGAACCCTCGATTACTTGATCAAAGAGGCCCTGATACCATATCGTGGGACCAATTGAACTAAAAATTTAAGATGATAGTTAAAGGTTCACTTCATATTAATATTTGACATGCTTTAAAGGTCCAAAAATGTCACTACCTCCTATATTTTGAAAAAGTTATATTTAACCCGTAACTTATTTAAAGTGACTAGTTAAACTCTCTGAAATGTACTTATTACCTCTTGTACTTTCTTAAAGTGATATATTAGTCCATTAACTTGCTTAAAGTATATATATTTTCAACTTTCCAAAATCTCTCCTGCTACTGCCATGTGGATTTTAGGGAGTTAACTTTTCACTTTAAACAAGTATAACGAGTTCATAGAAATGTTCAGGGGTTAATTGGCGTTTTGGAACAAGTTCGGATGGCAGATGATATATTAAGCCTAAAATCTACTACATTTCTTGTTGAGTCATCACATATTGTTCACGACCAAAAATTGAACAACTTTTGCAGGTTCTCGTGTCATAATCATGTTATATGATCTATATACTTTATATGATTATTTATGATATGAATATATAGGGATATTAACGAACCAAACTGATACCGAACCCATGATTATTTTCATGTCAAAATTGAACAACTTTTGCAGGTTCTCGTGTCATAATCATGTTATGTGATCTATATACTCCACATGATTATTTATGATATGAATATATAGGGATGTTAACGAACCGAACTGATACCTAACCCATGATTATTTTCATGTCATAGTTTTGGTTGCAACATTAAACATGTGTCATGAAGACATCGATAATGTTTCTTTTCATAAACTCAGACTCTGAATCTCTCTTAAACCACCAGGATGCAGTTGGATGAACAACAATATCAAGAATTTCATTTTTCTGAGGCTTTTTATGGAGGTTTATTACAAGTTACCCTATTTTCCTACGGACATCACTTATCTCTTGGAAAGTCCAGAAACAAACTATAGTCAATCAGAATATCGACGTAAAACTACTTCAAGCGAGCGTTACTGATTTGGCCGTCTCATGTAATAGTATATATATATAAGTCTTGTAATACTCGGATGATGGTGCTTTTCGTTTTCTTTGTTCATTTTTAAGTAAGATATTAAGAACCTATTTGATAACAACAGAAATTTTTTAAACACTTATTTAGTTTAGTGTATTTAATGGATTTTTGTTAATCACTAGATTATTCAATTAAATTAAATGTCATTTATTTTGATAAATCAAAGTATTTAACCTAACATTTTAAAGTTAAACATTATCAATTAATTTTTTCAAAAAAAATATTCTAAACTAATATTTTTATATTCAACAGTTATTTTTTATATTTATCAATCAATTATATTATTTAAAAGTCTCTTTAGATTTACTATCATTCATTTGATTTGTTGAACATTCTAATATTATATAGTCTCTTTTTAAGAGAGAGATTTATGAATTTATCAATTTGAAAAGATTATTCCGAATCAACCAACATTATTAGGTTAATTCAAATTAGGGAATAAAATTAAGTTCTAATATTAAATTACAAAACCATAAATACGAAAAATCTGGAAAATAAAAGTAAATTGTATGACCGATATTTCAATTTTTTCTTTTGTTTTTTTACGTTTTTCCATTTTTCACAATTTTACGTTTTTTCATTTTTTTACATGTTTTTTTCATCTTTTTCACTTTTTTTTTCGTTTTTCATGTTTTCACTTGTTTTTTCATGTGTACTATTTTTCACATTTTATTCAGTTTTACTTGTATTTTTCGTTTCTTCTCGTTTTTCCATGAATTACTTATTGGTTATTTCTTCGGCCATTAAAATCATATATATAACTCTCACTCTTTTTTCCCGGTAGAGGTTTGGTTTGGATTGGTTAATAACCGATTAATGACTAGTTAAATTAACCAATCCGTATGAAATTATTTATTGGTTTGGTTAAAACTAATCCATAAAAATAAATTCGTAAACTAGTTATTTTTTAATTAGATTGGATCATTGGATTGGTTAGCTTTTTGAGCACCTTTAGCTACAACTCGTACGATATAATTCATTGTAGTTAAAAAAAATATAGTTATCTTTTTAGAAAATATCATCGTCAATAATTAGAAATAAGATAAAAAAATAATATGTTAATATAATAAAAATGTAATTCAATATAAATAACATATAATTAAACTAAATTTCAAAATATAGTTCAAATTATATTTAAAAAAGTTTTTTTAATACTGGTGGAAATGTTTCTTTAATAATTAAAAAAAAAACAAGAAATGAGGGTCACTCCAATTCTTAGTTGGACAGTTGGGTCATGGATTCACACTGATTTTTGTGCAGTGCAGCATTATTTAAAAAAAAATCATTGGTTTCGCTAATTTACAAAGCCCTAATATACAAATAACCCCTGGTTCAAATATTGCAACTACCCCCCTCAACTTTCAATTGTAACAATTTACCTTAACTTGTCCAATTGTAAAACATAACCCCAAATTGAGATTTTTTTTACCCCGTACTTGAAGCAACCGTAAAAATGTTTCCCCGAATTCGTATCACGCTATGAAATCTTCAATGAAGTTATTTCTCCACATAAACACATTTTCACCCACATAATATCCCAAAACTTTGAATCAAGAAATCACTAAAAAACGAATAGCAATAACAAAAAGAAGAAGAATAAGTTGAAAAATTGAGGATTTGGTTACTTAAATACTGATTTTTTTTGGGTCTAAAGATCTGATTATCACATTCCACGAGCGTTTGCAGCTTTTGTATTTCATGTGTTTCTTCAATTGGAACTGGTAAGACACTTACAAAGTCCAGAAAATTGGTGATGTATTAGGTTTTGAATTTAGGACACTTCTATGTATGCTTTTGATTGCTTGTCATTTGCCATAACCATTCTATGTATGCTTTTGATTGCTTGTCATTTGCCATAACTATTCATGAGGCACAATACTCGGGATGCATATGGAACAAACCAAATGAGTGTCCATTCCTTCTTTTTAAATATGGCAACGAGCAGGAATATTTTATTTTCCAAATCTTGTCCCATCACCGTAAACAACTATTACACCTACGGTCCAACTGCTGTAATCTTTTGGTCAAGGACATGACTCATGCATCCATAGCTAGATTTATAAGAGCTTTACATTGAAGTTCAACAACTCAACTGGTCATATTTAACACTTCATTGAATCCATAGCTAAATTTTTATGATACTAAATTCAATGCTATTGCAAAACAGCTATGTAATAAGACATAAGAAGTTTCATCAAAAAAAAAAAAGACATAAGAAGTCATTATTATCATCAACATATATCACTAATACAAAATTAATTGCAGCTGAAGTTATCATTAATACAAGGAAAGATGAAATCATCAAAAGTTATCATTAATCAGCTGCAATCTCTTAATATCTGATCAATATAAAACATGAATCAGCATAATGCTCTACTTTTCACTACTATGAATCTCTCCAAATCGATATCAGAAAATGAACAAAGTAATAGGCTAGGCCTCTGTGAGTTATATGCTGTTATTTCATTATTGTATTTGCAAGGAAATGGGGGAATTTAGGCTATCTATAGCTGTTTTCATGGTTTCCTTCCTTAGGCCTTCATTAGGTAGAAGGTGACGACCAACTACCAAGTCCATAGAATGTCCAACTTCTACCAGTTCAATAGGAACCAGATAGGGACTACTGTACCAGTCCGTATTGCACAGTGACTGGGTTAAATATTTGCCTGGTCACACTAAATATAGCCAAGAAAGCAATTGAAGCAAAGAGAACATCAATGACTGTTACCGATGGTGTTTTGGACAGCGTCCCTGTGATTTTTCCTTACTTCTTTCGCTATACCAGAAACTCTTCTATTAGTTTCTGAGTGGACCTCGTGCTTTATGCAGCTTGCTTCATCCAGTTACGTTGCATGCTTTGCACCTGCCCTCCGCAACACCTTCCTTGACTTTGAATGCTGACTCTCCATGTTGGAGTTTATCTGCCAGATCCATTGCAGTCTCGCCTTGATTATTGATGGCGTTGACATCTATGGATGTATAGCACAGGAAAACAGTTGACCGTGTTTGTTTTGCATAATGTTCCAGCTTCATGTGTCCTAATTTTCCAGTTTCAAGTACATGAATTATGCATGTTTTGTTCACTTACTCGATTTACCCTGCATAATCAAAAAGAAATTTCTTGAATTGAGTCCTTGCATATATAATGTATTGAGAACTAGGGCTAATTCTCACTTACTCACCGAATCTAGGAACATTTCAACCAATGTCATTGCATTTATTGGCACAGTTCTTTAGATGATTCCATAAGTTCATTTCCCGTTAGGCTCAAGGTTCAGATCATTGTTTACGCTCAAGGTTTAGATCCTTCCTTAGCTGCAAAAATATCCATTCAAAATCAATTGTCAAGCAACTTGTTTCACCAAAAATCACCATAAAATGTGATAAATAATATGCAAAACATTTATTCAAGTTATTGAAAATTCATAGAAATACCTTATTAGTAACCATGTTGAAGAAATAGGAATGAGAATGAAGAGGGCATGGGTTAAAGAATTATGACCCGAAACATTTAACAAAAAAGAAACAAATTATAGAATCATGACCCGAAACATTTCAGGCAAGTTTTTAGAGAATTCGATTTCCGAGACATTTTGGAAACTTGAAACACTTTGAAATCAAAATTCTTATGCAACGTTGGCGTCAACTTGTGATAATTTCTATGCTTTAGTCTTCCATAATAACACAACATTTTATTCGACTCAAAAACAACAATTAAAATCAAATAGTACTTTTAACGATAAAACAATGAAATATATCTGAGAATTCAAACATAATTTAGCTATCCATTCGATTTCAATCATGAACGGCAACCGGAAGGAAAGAGGACAGACATTTGCAAGTACTAACAATGAAGACCTGCATATATATGATGCTCTTTAAAACTTTTTGCAACTAAACACTTAGCTGCATTTTCCAATTTCGTACAAAATGTTGCCAGAAATGGCACTTATTTTCCGTAACTGAACAAGGCCTAATTAACTCTGCATCACTTTCGTAAACAAGTAATGCCATTTTCTACTGCTAATACTCCAAAAATATGTTCAAAAATTGAGGTTCGATACAATTGAGGTTTGATGTAAAATTCAAAATATACATTTGTCATAGCATGAAAATAGTTAACCCACGACCACATTGTCATCAATTCATTGAATTATCAAATAGCCAATGGTGCATATATGGAAAATTTTAAAAGATTGTACACAGCTATGATCAAAATTCTCATTCATAAACTAATGAAAGTAGTGAACAAAAGAAGTATATCATTCAATATATTTATTAACATAGGTTGCTTTAATTTTCAAAATCTACAGCTAGTCCTACATTTATACTCCTTAAGTAGGAGACATAGATGAACATCTAATTCACAAATGCTCATCTATAAATTCACACTCGTCAAAATTCAGAGGGTCATATAATCTCTCTTTTTTCACCTTAAAATTATATTATGAGCCCAAAAGTTTCCTAACAACTAGGACTGAGATGGAATGACTTACATGGGTTTAAATGCACCATTGGTCAGTGGACTTATATGGTTATCTCAAAATGGCCACTCAACTTCAATTTGTCTCAATAAAATCACTCAAATTTGAATTTTATCTCAATTAGATCAAAATGACAATTTCAGTGATTAAAAAGCATCATAATGTAAGTGACATGTCATCATGAGTCTCTGACCGAAACAACAAAACAACAGATGACATCCAAGTGTGTATGTGTCGTTTCAGTCAGATATTTGAGTGGACTCAGGTAGACTGAAATCGATGAGTGACCTAATTAAGATATTGTTTAAATCCGACTGAAATGATTGTTTAAATCCACCTACTTGTAAGTTAGTTAGCCTTCTGATGCATTTTATTAAAACTTAATTTGGGGGTGTTAAAAGGCTTCTGATGCTACATAATAACCTAGGTTCTCTTCTTTAATTTTCAATTTGACATATCCAAATAGTAATGTTCACAGAATTCCGATTAAAGCATAAATCCAATAAAGCAAAAGTACAAAGGTTTACTTACCCAGAAGTAGCTGCCGGGATGCACCAAAATTCCGAATGATTTTGTATGGGTTCATGATTATCAGTTGATGATCGACTTAATCGCAATCGCATCCTATCAAAGTTCACACGGATGCTGCGTTGTTCTCCAGCGGCGAGAAGAAAGGGTGGGTAATCGCACGGCCGCGGAGAAGACCCACCCTCAAGAGCTCTTTCTTTCTTTCGATACAAACTAAATTAGGTCTTGAATTTGTAGGGGTAAGAACAGAGATGACACCTCATCGTGATCTGTCAAACTTATCCAAATATTTTTTTCTTTTTTATTTTTCTAATATTTAAAATCTGTTTATTAATTACATTTGGTAAAAAGCATTCTGAGGTCTCTATCTTTCATTGTTTAGTATATTAAGTCCTCGATCTTTTATTTAACACATTGAACTCCCGATCTTTCATTATTTGGTGCATTAAGCCTTCCATCTTTCATTTACACACATTGAGCTTTTGATCTTTTATATATGAGTGTATTACATCATTTTGTAAATCAATTCATATATGGGTATATTAAAGGTCTGTTTGGTTCAACTGTTAGCTGTTTGCGGTTGTAGTAAGCTGTTTGTTGTTGTTGTTGGTTGTTTGTTATTAGTTATTTAATTATGAGTGTTTCACTCCAACCCGTGGGAAATATAGTATTTGGTTAGGTTTATATAACCGCGGTGTTTAGTATTTTCTCTGGACACTGCAGCATTTTGGAGCTTTTCACAAAAAGCTCTTTTTAGAGCTTTTCATGAACAGTTGTTTCTAATTACTTGTTATTGACAAAATTATCCTTCTTATTTCCACAAAATATGTTTCCTTTTTAACATTATTTTTATTTCTAGAACAAAATTATCGAAAAACAAGGTTTTGTTGCGTTCAATAAATTTTTTATTTTTTATATAAATTATTTTTATTAATTTATATATTACATTTTTTATTTTATAATTTATTTGTTGATTAATTTAAAACATGTCCATATTATAAATAAATACTAATAGCAACAGTTGAGTATAATTTTACCAAACGCTAATAATTAAACAACTAATAACAAGCAATCAACAGCAATAACAAACAGCTAACAACAACAAGAACATCTATTAACTAACAGTTGAACCAAACAGACCCTTAATACACCTATATATGAATTGATTTAGGGAATGACCTAATAAACTCATATATGAAAGATCAAATGTCCAATATGTCTAAATGAAAGATGAAGTGCTTAATACACCAAACAATGAAAAGATCAGGGACCCAATGTATCCAAATGAAAGATCGATCAAACAATAAAAGATCATGCGACCTTAAGATGCTTTTTGCCATTACATTTTATAAATTACGACCAATTTCACCTTACGCAAGGAGTGTCGACATTTATTAATATTATAAAAGGTGGAACAAAAATAACACGTGTCAGACAAACAGAGCACCTATTATATGATGTGGCACAATACAAAGGCAGATGTTGACGTGTAATTTTCTCCTTAATCCATTTTTAAGTTATTAAAATATTCAAATGCATTTGGTTCTCTTCCTTATCACGTCTTTCTCTCTTCTGCAGCATTTTGCAATTATCTGTCAAGTGGTTCACTTCTTAATAGATTCAATCTTCACATCTATCACGACATTTGACTAAGATAAACTCACATCATCAACTACCCAGATTCAAAGACACCCAAAATCTCTCAATCTCTCGCCCCTTATCCTGTTTTTCAGCAATCAAGAGGATTCAAAAGCTCATTATATCGTAACAAAGGTTTTATCTAATAAAAAAAATTCATTCCTAACTAAACCCAACTCTTTTGTTAAAAACTAATCACTTCCAACTTCCTATATAACTCAAAAACCCTCGCGATTTCTTCCTCACTGAAAACCCAAGCTATTTTCTGTGCAGAGATTGGGGAGCAGAAAGAAACCTAACTTTTAGTTTGAATGTAGAGCTATTGTAGTTTAAAATTGGGCTAATTACAAATCTAGCCCAATTAAGAGGGGCCTTTTACATATCTAACCCACTTTACTTCCATCTTACCAAATTAGACACTTTCAACCATTTTGGACAAAATTATCCTTAGTTCTATTCAATCATCGATCTTCTTCTTCTTCTTCTTCGTTTCAACTTCTTCTTCGGTTCATCTTCTTCAATTTCTAATACCGATCATTATCGATTTTTTGAGATTATTGACGTATTATGTTCAATTTCCCGTAGAAATGGTATGTTTTTAGCTTATACGTTTGCTTTTCTCGTTGGTCTTGCATCTTTCTTCATCTGTAATGGTATCGTTTCAATTTCCTCTATTTTCCACAATTTTTCTCAATTTTCCTCCATTGCTGTCGCATTTGTGACGGAATTTGTCGCATTTCGTCACAAATGCGACAAGAGTTGTCGCATTCGTGCAAATGCGACAGCTCTTGTCGCATTTGTGACGAAATAAGATAAATTTCGTCACAAATGCGACAGCAATGGAGGAAATTGAGAAAAATTGTAGAAAATAGAAGAAATTGAAACGATACCATTACAGATGAAGAAAGAGGCAAGACCAACTAGAAAAGCAAGCGTATAAGCTAAAAACATACCATTTCTACGGGAAATTGAACATAATACGTCAATAATCTCAAAAATCGATAATGATTGGTATCAGAAATTGAAGAAGATGAACTGAAGAAGAAGAAGAAGAAACGGAAGAAGAAGAAGAATCAGAAGTAGATCGATGATTGAATAGAACTAAGGGTAATTTTGTCCAAAATGGTTGAAAATGTCTAATTTGGTAAGATGGAAACAAAGTGAGTTAGATATGTAAAAGACCCCTCTTAATTGGGCTAGATTTGTAATTAGCCCTTTAAAATTTTGGCAATTTATAGTTTGCCCTACAAATTTTAGTTCTTTGTGTGTGAATTTTTTTTTTCTTTTGTCTTTTGAAGGTACGAGCTTGGAAGGCAGCCCGCACACTTGGACACATGGACCATACGTTTTGAGTCCCGAAGACAGGTTCAATCACTAACATTACTAGAATTGTAATTGTAATTGTAATTTGGATTTGATTTTATCATCATCAATGCGTGTGATTCCTAGCTTTCTTTATATTTGTTTTTCATTCCTACAGATAATGTTCAATATTTTTCATGCTTATTGAAATCCTGGGAGATCCGTGTGAGTTGTAGGGATTCATTTACATCAACATCAAAATTTGCGGAATTTGCTGGTTGATTGACATTGAATGAATAAATGAATTTGGTTGGATTCATAGATTTAGGTTTATTAAATAAGTTTTAGAATGATTTTAATCTCCGTTAAAGTACAACTACGACCATTGAACTTTACCTATTTTAACATTATGGTCATTGAATATCAATTCTTAATGGTACGGTCGTTAAATTTTACACTTTTTATTTGTGTGCACTCAACTTTAATTAATTTCCAAAAATGACAATTCACGACTTCAAAATGAAAATATTCAAAAATTAAAGTTGTTTAAAACAAAATTTACCTTGAAAACACATTTTTTATTTTCCAAAATCACTTTTTTTTAAGCTTTCTCTCTTTAAAATTTTACTCTCTTTTTCTTAACCAAATAACACCGAAATGATCTCAAAATGAAAATTTTCCAAAATTAAAGTTCCTTAGAATATCATTAACTCTTTGAATTTTTTGTTTTGAGACCGTCAACGATTGTTTTGAGGCGTTGAATGGCCACCGGTATTAAGAAGTGTAAAGTTAGTGGCCATATAGTTAAGAATTGAACTCCAGTGGTCACAATGTTAAAATAGGTAAAGTTCAGTAGTCATAGGTGTAATTTACCCTTTTAATCTCCATAAACCAAATCATTAAGGGGTAAATTACACCCATGGTCACTGAATTTTACAAATTTTAACATTGTAGCTACTAAACTTCAATTCTTAACAGTATGACCACTCAACTTTACACTTCTTAACACATGTGGTCACTCAACTTTAACTAACTCCTCAAAATGATCGTTAATGACCTCAAAATAAAAATATTTAAGAATTAAGGTTGTTGAGAACGACATTTATCACATTTTTTATTTTTCAAAATCATTTTTTTTGGAGTTTTCTCTCTCTAAAAATTCACTATTTCTCTCTCTTGACCAAACAACACCTAAAACCTCAAAACGAAAATTTTCGAGAATTAAAGTTCATCAGAATTTCATTAACTCTTTGAATTTTTTATTTTGAGACCGTCAACTGTCATTTTGAGGCGTTGAGTGGCCACTGGTGTTAAAAAGTGTAAAGTTCAATGGTCATATCATTAAGAATTAAAGTTCAGTGATCATATGTTAAAATGGATAAGGTTCAGTGGCTATAGGTGTAATTTATCTAATCATTTAGTTATTTTCAAGATGAAAGAAGTATTATAATTTTAAAAATATTTTATGAATTTTATTAATTCAAAAATATATATGATTTGATTATTATAAAAAAATATGTAACCCGTACGATGCACGAGTTTTCTGCTCTACAAATTAATTGGCTTAAAATATGAATTATTGTATATTCCGTGCATTGCACGGGATCAAATCTAGTTTATACTATGTAGTTAAGAAAATAACTCATGATTTTTATTCAACTAGTTTATACTATGTAGTTAAGAAAATAACTCATGATTTTTATTCAACTATTTTATTTTATTTTATTTATTTTTATTATTATATTAAGGGTAATTAATTTATTAGTCCCTATATTTTGACAAAACACATTGTTTAGTCCTTATATTTTCAAAAACACATGGTAAGGTCACTAACCTTTTTCTCAGTGAACTGTTTAGTCCTTCCGTCTGTTTGTTTGATTTTTTACCGTTTATGACTTCAAAAATGACTAAATTACCCTTTACTATTTACCTTCAAACTTCAGAAGGAGGAAATCCAATTTAGAAGAAAAAGAACAGACCCAATGCTTACGAATTTAAACGATTAAGAAGAAAATCAAGAAGAAGAACACTCAAAGTTCATTTCAGATGCATTAGAGTTTAAAGGAAATGAAAATAAAGAAAAAGAAGAATGCAAATCCAAATTGACTAACAAAATCTTCATGAGAGTCTAACGGCAGGGACTAAACAGTTCACCGAGAAAAACGTTAGGGACTAAATAGTTCACCGAGAAAAACGTTAGGGACTTTACCGTGTGTTTTTGAAAATACAGAAACTAAACGGTGTGTTTTATCAAAATATAGGGACTAATAAATTAATTAGCCTTATATTAATTACACTAACTCTACACTTTAGAACCAATTTGACCTTATGTTAGTGACTCACGATTTTTATTCAACTATTATTTACGGATAATCAAGTTGTCTTCTTAGTCATTAATGATATTTTTTACACATTTTATATGTGCATCATTTTATCACTTATTAATAGAGACTACAACCATATGAATATATATAAAAAAAAATTAAGAAAAATTAAAAATTATACTGTATTTTGTATAATTGGGGAAAAATTCAAATATTTCATAGTATGTAACAATATTAATTTTCAATTCTATTATTAAATCGTAAAAAAATTGATTTTTAAAAAAAATCAACTGATAAATAACTGGTGCAGAACAGAAAATAAATATATGGTTGTATAAGAGCATCCTAATTGATCCAATTTGTAATCATTATGTGTAAATTGATCTTAATTGCCAATATTCATGGTAAAATTGAGGATTGTAGATGATGAATAAAATTGCTAATAATTATTAATGTTGTGAATATTTTTATACTTATCCTTTTATTAATTGAAACGTTGAAAGTTTGATGAATCAAAATAAAAATTAAATTAAAAAATGTAATAGAAATTTGTTCTCACATGATGAATTTTTTTTACAACATTATTGATCAACTTTTTTTTTTTTTTTTTTGAGCAAAATGGAACTTCATTGATTAATTGGAAGAACAAATATCATCACTAACTAATGCCCGACATGAGATTGGAGCATTTAGTCAAAAAGAAGGGTTAGCATTGAAACGAGACTCTCGTGCTAAGCTATAAGCGATCCCATTCGCTTGTCTGGGTATAAAAGTAAGCCTATTGATCAACCTTAAATCAATAATTATTATGAAAAGAGTGATAAAAAGCATTAGTTATTTAAGCCCTCGGTGGGTGAACAATTAAATCTGCCCCGTAATATCCAACGTACTCGATTTAATAGCGTTGAGGAATTTTTTGATTGAGATTCATAGATAAATCTGCAGCAGCTTCCACAGGTTTTACAACAACATATTATGGAGATTAGGCGTGGCGGTGATGATGAGGATTTCTGCGTTTGGACATATTCTTCTTTAGGTGTTTTTACTATCAAGGATTTCTATTTTTCATTAGGTAATAATGCAGCAAAGGTTCAATGGTCCAAGTTTATTGGGTTACATGCCCACGCATGACCAATTGTAGAAGCGTGGCACACCTACTGTTTCCCGTTGTATTTTATGCAAAGCGGCCTCGGAATCAATTGAACATATTATGGTTCATTGTCCTTTTTCTCAGATTGCTTGAAGAGCGTTGGGCTCTCTTTTTGGTAAACATATCATATTAACGGATTCTCTAGTTACTCCTATCTTGAATTGTTTAAATCATAGCTTCAGTTCTCATGTGGGTTTGCTATGGTCAGTTGGAGTTGTTAGTTTGATTTGGATTTTGTGGTACACTAGAAATAATGCGATATTTGAGAATGAAACACCATCAATTCATCTTGTGCTTCGTAGGCTTTGGATTATGATTCGTGAAGGCAGTATTGGTAATAAATGTCATATGAAAAACAATATTGATGAGATTCGTGTTCTTAGGCAGTTACACATTCCCCTTAGACCCCCTCGAGCTCTTAATATAGTTAGTGTTACTTGGGTTCGTCCTCCACCGGGATGGCTCAAAGTTAACACAGATGGTTCTGCAAACATTAATACAGGAATGGGGGGCGCAGGGGGGGTGTTTCGCACTACTCGAGGATTTGCTCGGGGTTGTTTTGCGTTTCGAGTGGATACCCCTTCTGTGCATATTTCTGAATTGAAAGCCGTTATTTTTGCTATTCAGATTGCTTGGAAAAAAGGATGGCACAAATTATGGGTGGAATGCGATTCTTTTTATGTGGTAAATTTGTTTAGGAAGCGCTCTCTAGTTGTTCCATGGGCGTTGCGATAGGATTGGATTACTTGTCTTCAGCATTGTTCTTCTATGGATCTAAATGTTACTCATATTTTTTCTCGAAGGAAATAGACCGGCTGATGCATTGGCTAAATCTGACGTCACAACATATCATATTGTTTGGTGGAATTCTGCACAAGTTTTTTGCAATAGATTTATTTCTGATGATATGTATTGTTTAGAACAATTTTGTTTCTCTTAATTTTTCTCCTGTATTTTTTCCTCATTTTAATAAAATTCGGGTCTGGGTTTTTGATTGGTTTTGTGAAGATGTCAACCTAGTTGGGATCTTTGCATTCCAATCTTAGCATGTAACCCAACATTTACTTTAAAAAAGCATTAGTTATTTTTCTTAAATTTTATTGAATATAAAATTCGATGTTTTATAGCTAAAAAGACCGACATTAATATTATACTTTCTTGTAAAAATGTGAGAAATCTAATCAATCAATTAAGTAAGAGGTTTTTTCCCTCTAGTATAATATATCTCCATAAATTATTATTAATTAATATAAATAAATCAACAACTTTTTTTATTAAAGGTAGAGGAAGAGTATCGAGAAGGCGAGACATCCCAACTAGGTTGGCACCCCTCGGTTGCCATGAGATCTGAACTCAAAATATATAAATAGGAGAAAAAAATACAAAGTAATCCAAAGTTAAGCAAAACCGATACATCGTACGTCCTATACAATTATCAATGATAAAAGAATTGAGAACCGACGGATGAGAATCCCACCAGCATGCTGAAGTACTATTCCGTCCCAAATTAGCCAGGTAATTGTTAAGCCCAAAATATACCTAAAATATCATCAATATTTACATCAGTTTTACTACAAATTTGTGCTGTTTATATCTATTTCAAATACTTTTACGTTCAAATATGTTTCTTTCATGCAAGGTACCTAAATATTTGGTAAAATCAAAATAGGAATGAAAAGAGGTTAAAAACAAAGGAAAAACCCTACAAAATGAGTCAAAGACGACGAAAATCAAACGCGCCAAAACGAGGACGATGATGAAGTCAGAATCGGAGAAAAATACTCTGTGTCGCAATCGAGAATCCTCCATTCTCGGTCGCGACACACGTCGCCCAACTCTTCCCTTTATCATTTCGAAGGTTGAAAATCTGTTCCCCCATTCTCGGCCGAGAATTTACATTCTCGGTAAGTTCATATTTTCAAGAAGCATAAATTTCACATGTTCGTTTTCGACGAAACGCGTCCGTTCAATTAGATAAGAACGCCTCTTCACAGCAGACATGTTCCTTAGACACGACTCCTCAACATCTATAAATAGAGAGTTGAATTCAGAGTTAGATATATTATTAAAGAAAAGATTTAGTACAGAATTAATGCAGAAATTCTGAGTCAAGCAATTCAGAGTTAAAAGTTCGATTTTGTAAAAAGCAATATGATGTACACACATTGTTTACCAAATAATTACAAACACAGTAGCATTTAGATTTAGATTAAGATTTGTTCATATTAGTTTACATTTCGGTAGCAGATAGACCAGTCTCTATTTCGAAGATTTAGCGAGAAGATTTAGTAGAGGATTCGACCCAGGAGCCTAACAAACTCTAATCGAAATTCAAGGGAAGGATTGACAACCCTTTCTGTCTTGAAAGTCGACGAAAGCTTCCATGCTTCTTTTTCTCTGTAAACTTGTATCAAATTCATACTTCATCTAATAAAGTTTATTCAATCCAATAGATTTTTATGTAGCACTTCTGTAATTGATTCGAAGTGAGTTCTGGTGTTTTCATTAAAACGTAGTTGAATTCAAAATCTTTACAAGGAAACTTTGTTGAACACTTAGGCAAATTGATATCTTGGATAAAAATATTAATTTGGTTAAGGAAGCAATCTAAACCAGTTAGGAGGATTGTTGCGTTCAAAGCCTTTTAATTGAAGGAGTTTACGTTATTACATTTATATAATTGTTTATAAAGTTTAAAGTTGTTTTCTTTACTTAATGCAAATGAATACATTTATTCCCTTTTTCTAAAGCATTAAACGTTTCTGTCTTGTAAATTTATACTCAAAACAGAATTGATTTCTAACGTTCTACATACTCTAATCTAATTCTTATTCTATCAATTTCAAAACCAAATCCAATTAAACGATTTTCCATATTATAAACCTTGAAAGTAAATCAAACTGAATTAAAATAAGTTTTTCATTAAAAAACGTTCCCTGTGGGATCGATATCTTTTTTATTACTACAAGCGAAACCGTGCACTTGCGGAAAGCGCTCAACAAGTTTTTGGCGCCGTTGCCGGGGAACGCCAAAATTTTTAACAAAAATTTAGATTTTTCGTGTTTTATTTCGAATCTAGGTTTTTACATACTTATTCAAACTTTTATATTTTATTTTATTTCAAATTACTAACATATTTATTTTTCAAATTCTGTTTTGAAGGTAGTTTCGGTTCGTGTAAGATCTCAAGTTCATGCGCAGTTCTTGAAGTTCAGGCATTCCACCAAAACCACTAGACCCAGAAATTGAAAAGACGGTTAAAAAGAAAAAGAAAGACAAGAAAGATAAAACTCCATTAAAAACAAGAGTTACCGAGCCAGAAACTATGACAACACTTATGGATTACGCTAGGCCGGGAGTGGCCGGTGTAACCAATAGTATAGTTAGACCCCAAATAAATGCAAACCAATTTGAAATTAAGCCAGCATTGCTTAATATGTTGCAAAATAATGTAACATTTTACGGGTTACCTAACGAATATCCTAACACCCACTTGACAAATTTCCTTGAAATTTGTGACACTTTTAAAATAAATGATGTGACTGCCGAAGCAATCAAACTTCGCCTCTTTCCTTTCACTTTGAAGGATATAGCCAAAGAATGGTTAACTTCAATGCCAGGCGCAACATTTGAAACTTGGGACCAACTTGCCCAAGCGTTTTTATCAAAATATTTTCCTTTAGCAAAAACCGCAAGAGTCATAAAAGAGTTAACATCTTTTTCTCAACATGATAACAAAACTATTTATGAGGCTTGGGAACGTTTTAAAGAACTTCAACGTTTATGCCCACACCACCAGTTGCCCGACGCACTTTTAATGCAAACATTAAGGTTCATTAGATGCTATGTCGGGAGGGTTATTTATGAAAAAGACATCTGCCCAAGCAAGAGAACTTTTGGAGGAAATGGCAATTAACAGCAGTATGTGGCCCGCGGATCGTGGACATATACCAGTGGCGAAACCATCATCCTCGAACACATCATCGGTTAAAGGTATAGTGAATCTTGATCCAGTTGCGATGTTACAAGCCCAATTTTCTACCTTATCGCACAAAATTGATAGGTTTATGGCACCGTGCGATTCTAATGGTAATCCAATCCAAACGGGTGTGGATTATGAAGGTATAAGCGAGATTGAACAGGTAAATTTTGTCCAAGGGCAAAACCAAACTAATAACCCTTATTCTAATACCTATAATCCTGGATGGAGGAATCATCCTAACTTTAACTGGAGAGATAACAATAATAATGCAAATGCTAATAAAAATCGTACCAATAATTATCAAAATCAATCAAGAGATACGATTAGCACTTTATCTTCTAAAATCGACAAATTTATAGATGCTATGAGTGGAAAAATAAGTAATCACGACGATGGTTTTAAACGGATCGAGAATAAATTCGATCAGCTTATTAAAAACCATTCATCTAGCATCTATAATTTGGAGGTTCAAATTGGCCAAATTGCTAAATCAATTCCATCCCGCAAAGAGGGAAACCTTCCCAGCCATACGGAAGAAAATCCGAAAGAGCATATGAGGGCTATCACTCTTCGTTCAGGGAAAAATTACTTAGGTCCGGAAATACCCGGAGATTCAACTTTACCAGGAACTGATTTACCAAAGTCCAAAGAAGATACATTAAACACAAAAAGTTCACCAATTGACTCAAGTACAAAAACTTTTGTACCCAAACCACCTTTTCCACACAAAGTCCGAAATAAGGACTATGACAAACAACTTTTAACGTTTTTAGACAAACTTAAAAATTTGCACATTAATTTGACATTTATGGATGCGATTATGCAAATTCCCAATTATGGTAAGTTCCTAACAGATTTAATTTCAAAGAAAATTAGTTGGGAAGGAATTTCATCCATTTCGCTAACTGAAGACTGTAGTTCGATAGTGTCGAGTAATTTGCTTACTAAACTCAAAGATCCCGGATGTTTTACTATTCCGTGTAAATTGGGAGATATTGAATTCCCAAGTTGTCTTTGTGATTTAGGAGCAAGTATAAACTTAATACCATTATCTATTTTTAATAAATTAGGTTTAGAAGAAGATATCAAACGTACCAATATGGTTTTGCAATTAGCGGATCAAACCACTAAAAGACCATATGGTATAATTGAGGATGTTTTAGTTAAAGTTGACAAATTTATTTTTCCTACCGATTTCGTTATATTAGATTTTGCATATGATGTTAATTGTCCGCTGATATTTGGTAGACCGTTTATGAACACGGGATGTGCTCTAGTTGATGTGTCGGAAGGGAAAGTAGTTTTAAGGATAGGAGACGATAAGATTGAGTTTGATATGAACAAAGCAATGAAATATCCGGAGGAATTCGCTTGTATGAAACTTGATTTAGTTGAAGAATGTGTCAATGACATTATTCAAAAAGAAGAAATAATAGAACCTATATTGGGTGAAGAATTAGAAGATAAGGACCCAGAACCTTTGATTCGAGAAGATGGACCAGTTCCGCCTTCAATCGTAATTCTCCCTAAATTAGAACTTAAAGAGTTACCAAGCCATTTGAGGTACGCTTTCTTAGGCGAAGGCGATTTTCTACCTATAATTATCTCTAACAAATTAACACATGTTCAAGAAGAAAAATTGAAAGAAGTTGTTAGAAATAGGATAGGAAGTATGGGATGGCAAATTTCAGACTTAAAAGGAATTAATCCTAGTAATGTAATGCACAGAATTCACTTAGAAGAAGATAAGCCACCTAAAGTGGATAGGCAAAGACATTTAAATCCGAACATGAAAGAAGTAGTAAAAAATGAGATTACTAAACTTTTAGACAATGGAATCATTTATCCTATTTCGGATAGTGAATGGGTTAGTCCAATCCATTGTGTACCTAAAAAAGGAGGCATAACTGTTGTAAGGAATGATGAAGGTGAACTAATACCTATGCGAACCACCACCGGTTGGAGGGTTTGTATAGATTATAGGAACCTTAACAAAGCAATCAGGAAAGATCATTTTCCTCTACCTTTCATTGATCAAATGATCGAAAGAATAGTCGGTCATACTTTCTATTGTTTTCTAGATGGTTACTCCGGATTCTTTCAAATTTATATTTACCCGGATGACCAGGATAAAACAACCTTCACATGTCCTTATGGAACCTTTGCATATAGGAGAATACCCTTTGGTCTATGTAATGCACCAGCAACATTTCAACGTTGTATGACTGCAATTTTTAACGATTTCATTGAAGATATCATTGAAGTTTTTATGGATGATTTTTCAGTTTACGGAGATTCTTTCGATGCATGTTTAGGAAATTTGGATAAAGTTTTGTCTAGATGTGAAGAAATGAATTTAGTTTTAAACTGGGAAAAATGTCATTTCATGGTTGACGAAGGAATTGTTTTAGGTCATAAAATATCTGAAAAAGGATTAGAAGTGGATAGAGCAAAAACTTCAATAATAGAAAAATTACCCCCTCCAACTACTGTTAAGGGAGTAAGGTCATTTTTAGGACATGCAAGTTTTTACAGACGATTTATTAAAAACTTTTCTGTAATTTCCAAACCACTTACTAATTTACTCATGAAAGACTCAACCTTTGATTTCAATGAAGATTGTGTTAAAGCTTTCGAAACATTGAAAGCAACTTTAGTCAGTGCACCCATAATTGCTAAACCCGATTGAGATTTACCTTTTGAAATCATGTGTGATGCAAGTGACTTAGCCGTCGGATGTGTTTTAGGTCAAAGGAAAGATAAGAAACTTCACGTTATTTATTATGCCAGTCACACACTGTCCGGTGCACAATTAAATTATACTACAACAGAAAAAGAAATGCTAGCGGTAGTTTTTGCATGTGATAAATTTAGGTCATACCTGCTAGGATCTAAAGTTATTATTTATACCGATCACGCAGCTTTAAGGTATCTATTTGCTAAAAAAGATGAAAAACCGCGTCTGATTAGATGGGTTTTGTTATTACATGAATTTGATATAGAAATTAAAGACAAAAAGGGAGTAGAAAACCTTATCGCCGATCATCTATCAAGACTCGAAGTTGAAAACGGTCCTATAGGTGAAACTATCGGTATACGAGATGATTTCCCTGATGAATATCTCTATCAAATAAAAAGTGTCATGTCACCATGGTATGCGGATATAGCAAATTATCTCGCAGCCAACGTTGTTCTAGAAGGGTTGAATTTCCAACAAAAGAAAAAATTCTTTTCTGACGTTAAACAGTATTTTTGGGAAGATCCTTTCTTGTTCAAAACTTGTGGTGATGGTATGATTAGGAGATGCGTTAGTGAAAATGAATACGGGTCTATAATGTCAGAATGTCATTCTAGCTCTTATGGAAGCCATAACGGCGTTAGTAAAACAGTGGCTAGGATATTAGAATGTGGATTCTTTTGGCCTACATTGTTTAGGGATGTTCGTTCATTCATTATTCGTTGTGACAAATTTCAAAGAACCGGGAATTTAGGAAGGAAAGATGAGATGCCTCTCACAAATATGTTAGAAGTTGAAGTCTTCGACGTATGGGGGATCGATTTCATGGGTCCTTTTCCCCCTTCTTTTGGTAAAACTTATATTTTAGTAGCCGTAGATTATGTTTCAAAGTGGGTTGAAGCAATTGCAACCCCTACAAATGATTCTAAGGTTGTTGTTAGGTTTCTTGAAGATATATTTTGTAGATTTGGATGCCCTCGAATCATGATAAGTGATGGAGGTACCCATTTCATAAACCGAAGTTTTGAAACACTTATGAGAAAATATGGAGTACACCACCGCGTATCTACGCCATACCATCCTCAATCAAATGGTCAGGCGGAGATATCAAATAGAGAACTCAAATGGATTCTAGAGAAAACAGTTTCGTCTTTAAGAAGAGACTGGTCTTGTAAACTTAACAATGCGTTATGGGCATACCGTACTGCATTTAAAACACCAATAGGAATGACACTGTACCGATTAGTGTATGGGAAAGCATGTCATTTACCAGTCGAATTAGAGCATAAAGCTTATTGGGCTATTAAAACACTTAACTATGATTTGCAACAAGCAGGTAAGAAACGTTTGCTCAACTTAAATGAGTTGGATGAATTACGCCATTTATCTTACGAAAATGCAAAAATATATAAAGAAAAAGTGAAGAAATGGCACGACGCCAAGATTAAAGTCAAGAGCTTTAGCGTTGGAGATAAGGTGTTGTTATTTAATTCACGGCTCCGATTGTTTCCAGGTAAACTTAAGTCTAGATGGACATGACCATATTTAGTCGTTAAAACATTCGATTATGTATCTTTAGAACTTGAAGGACCTAACGGAGTTCGCTTTAAGGTTAACGGTAATAGATGCAAAATTTATTACGAAAATGCTCCAATTAAGGAAATTGAGTTCATAACACAATTTCCTGAAGATTAATTCGTTAATTTTCGTGTACTTTTTCTTCATTTTGATTTTGTTTGAATTTTTATTAGTTTAAATTATTAGTTTTATTTACTTTTTAGTTTTTTATTTTTTTACACATTTCATTTTTATGATTTTTAGTTATTAGATGAATTTATATTAAGTTTTAGATACATGAAAATATATTTAAGTCATGTTTTTAATCAGATTTTAGGTTAATAGTTCGAATTAGAAGAAATTCAGGGATTCTCAGCCGAGAATTTGGGATTCTCAGTTGAGAATTTACATTTTCAAATTTGTCAAGAAGGTAAGGGATTTTTCTGATCTTACCGAGAATTTATATTCTCGGCCGTGAATCAGAAAAATGGGGTTTCGACGCCTGATTTCCGCGAGGAAATCAGCGTGTCGCGACCGAGAATCAGGATTCTCGGTCGCGACACAGGTGTTTTCTGCACCATCAGACCTGTTTCTTCTTCCTCCTGCAGACACAGCCATTCAAACTCGAAAAATTGAGTTTCTTCAACTCCAAAAGGTCTGATTTTATGCCTTTTAGCATCAAAACAACACCTTCTTTCGTCCTATGATTCCTATAAATAAATCAAGAGGTTCAGAGTTCTGTTACTTACCTATCTCTGTCAGACAAAAATCTGATATTCTAAACACCATTTTCAAACAAAGTTACAGAAACATTTTTGTTCCTCCAAACACCATGACTACCAAACTCAAATCTTCCAAGAAGATTGTTGCTGCACACCGTAAGCGTACTGATTTATCAGAACGCTATGGTGCCCCATTCCCAATTTATAACCATGATGAAGGCAGACGTTATTACCGATTTTGTTATGCTATATTTGTCGGAATGCTATACATGGATGAGTTCTTGAATGATGAACTCGGAATTAGCGATGATATGAATCGCTATTTAGAAAATTTGGGCTGGACCAAATTCGCCCACATGAAGTTTCCAATCATCGGCGATTGGATCCTTGAATTTCTATGTACAGTACGCTTCGTGAATAAGCGTCGGTTTCGTCTGAGTTTTCGCAAAGATGACGAAACTTTCACCTTCGGTTACCCTGAATTATATGCCTGGTTTGGTTTCCCACCACGGGATACTTCATACCACCATCCTGGCAGGGATATGACTTCCAGAGACATCTAGCGGATGTTGACAGGGTTCTGGCATTTCAATCCGAGTCTGGCCTACAACAAATGCATCCACTCCAATTCGATGATTTATTTGCACAAGTTTCTGTGTCATAGTTTATTTGGACGAACTGGCAGCAGTATGGTCCAAGACACCGACTTGTATGTTTTAGGCGACATATTTCAAAGCAACACAGTAAACTCTTCCAAAATATTGATGGAAGGTTTGATTGCCACTTCTCGTTCCAAAGAAAAGACGATTGGATATGAGAATATAATGTGGCATAATATTAGGAGCCAAAGGAGCATCATATGTTCCTTGCACTGATGTAGAACCGTTTCCAATGATGGATTATGAATTTTTGGAAAAAAAGGGCCTCGTGAAACGTATCTTTCGGGTTGGCCCAAGGTTTCTTTCTGCGGAAGAAAGACAGATCTTCATGCAGATGAAGATTGAACGCTATAGGGCAAGAAGAATCCCACTTCCGCGGGATGATTATTTAGTTTCAATTATTTAGGATTTGATCTTTTTGTTTGTGTTTGTTTCGTTTTTAAGTTTTTCTTTGTATATATATTTTTGTTTAACTTGTACATATGTGTTATTGAATAAAATTTCTATTCATTTCAGTTAATTTCTTAGTTTGATTTTGGTTTATATATTTGTTCCATATTCTATACAATAATGAAACAATCTGTATTAAATCCATTTCATGATAATCAATTCTAATCATTCTTACAATATGAACATGATAATGATTTAATGAACTTATATGATCTTTAAATAATTAACATATATGTCCATAATTTAATCGAATTATGTATCTGAATCATACTTAACATTAATTTGATTTTGTTTAACAGTTTACGGTTTTAAAATGAGTTAATGCATACATGAACTTATATTTATTTCATTTAAGAAGATTCATTTAACTTATATCTATCAATGCCATTTAATGATTCATTACCTCTAAATTAAAGCATTAATGTTTTATAATTATTCATTACTAGTCGAAAACCCGTGCGATGCACGGGATATGAAACTTTTATATAATTTAGATAAATAAATAAATTGACATATTTACTTTTAAATAATTTTATATCATGCTATGAAAAAAATTTATATTATGTATATTTGAAATTAATATATATTTTTTTTAATGATAATTCAAATTAAATTAATTTTAAAAATAATTGACTACTTGTTTATAGAATTTTAACTAAAGATGAATGATTTATTTATTTTTACAAAATTCAATGATTTGTACTTTTTAGGAATTTTAATACATTTTCATATTCCAAATATTCTGTGAAACAATAATAATAAAATAGCAGATTAATTAAGAAATATATTAGAATATAATAAAAAACCAAAAATTGAATTAAACTATAATTAAAATTAAATATTATATTTACGATACAAAAGAATTACAATATAGGTTAAACAAAAATTGAATTAAACTACAATTAAAATTAAATATTATATCTACGATACAAAATAATTACAATCTATGTTAAAATGGAAGCAACATCAATATATTATTCTATAAACTATTACAATCAATACTTTTCTAATGTTGCATATGAAGAAACTTTATCAATTCAATATGTTACATATAAAAAAAAATAAAATTCGTAAGAATTAGTCACAAATTCATCTTGATGATAATTATTTTGGTTGATGGAATTTCATGATCACCAAGTATTCGAATTCAATTATTCATTCTGCTACAATAACCCAATATATCTAATTGAATCAATTTAAGATAATGATTTCTCATAGTTTCATCTCGTAATATCTCATCAAGACATTCGATCAATTTGTTCTTCATTCTTTCACTATATAGAATATCAGCCAGACTCGCAGATATCACTTATTTGACTTCATTAATATTTTCTAATAATTATATATTCTTGAATTTTGTAAGTAAGAAAAACAAACAAAAGAATTGAAAAAAAAATGAAGGGACGAAAAAGATAATTAGGAGAGAACCATCTTCCTTTCGGGGTTTTTTTTTTTTGAAAATAAGAGAGAATGTCGAGACATAAGCATATAAAGAGGAGAGTGAAAATATTTTTTGCCCATTAATTAAACATTTTATTTTTTCTTAATGAAGTATTAAGTCCATAAATCGCAATTGTAACCACTCAGTACACACAAAAAAACGTTTTATAATTAATATGTGAAATTAATTATATTAATTAGAATCATTATGCTCAACATTTGAGAATTTGAAGAGATTCAAATAATAATATTTTCTTAATTAATATTTTTCAATAGTTTGTCCTATGATCATATTTCATTTTCATCTGTTAAAAACTCTTGAAATACTAACAATTTTGTACGAACCATAATATAATAGTTAAAAATTATATAAGCCAATGTTGCAAAAGCAATTATCTCAATATCCATAATTAATGTACATTTTTAGGATTTTGAGCATCAAAATTTATTTTTATTTACCTTGATTTTGAATTCGTATCTAGCATAATCCACATTCTTCAAGAATAAACATCTTATCAAGCGTATTAGACGCTTACAATCTCATTGTCTAGAAAATTGGGAAAAATAACTTCTTGATAAATAATAATAATAATAATATAACATAATTTATATTGAAATAAACTTCATTTTAAGTATAATATTCCAATATATCTTTAATATTTTATTTAATATGTCTCAAACTTCAATGAACAACTATCGTGTGAAACTTTATATCTATTTGTACCAAAATGCATAAAAATAAAAAATACAATCCATATCAACTAGCTAAACTCAAACTAAAAAAATGAGTGGATTTCAACATGTTCCGAATTAGAAAAATTAATCTAACTTCAATTAAAACTAAAAATTGAGTTCATAAAAAGCCGAAAATCTAATTTTTAGTTAGAGTTAACAATCAAAACGATAACACCTAGGAACATATACTAAAAAAGAATGCAAATATACAAAATCTTTATTTTAGTCATTTTGAAAAATAAATTAGCTAAACTCAAACTAAAAAAATGAGTGGATTTCAACATGTTCCGAATTAGAAAAATTAATCTAACTTCAATTAAAACTAAAAATTGAGTTCATAAAAAGCCGAAAATCTAATTTTTAGTTAGAGTTAACAATCAAAACGATAACACCTAGGAACATATACTAAAAAAGAATGCAAATATACAAAAGCTTTATTTTATTCATTTTGAAAAATAAATAAATAAAAAAGAAAACATGGATAAGGTAGCAAGAGGTATGAAATCTGGATAATGACAGAAATGGAATTTCATCTCTGAAAGATGAAACTATAACAACAATTGTTTAATAAAAATAAAACAACAGCACAATTGAGAAAGCCAAAAATTGAGTTCATATAAAGCCGAAAATCTAAATTTTAGTTAAGAGTTAGCAATCAGAACGATAACATCTAGCAACATATACTAAAAAAGAATACAAATTTATAAAATCTTTATTTTAGTCATTTTGAAAAAAAAGACAAATAAAAAAGAAAACATGGATAAGGTAGCGAGAGGTATGGAACCTGGGTAACGACAGAAATGAAATTTCATCTCTGAAAAATGAAACTATAACAACTATTGTTTAATAAAAAGAAAACAACAACACAATTGAGAACAAAAATAACTACAACATATGAAAAAAAATCGAATAATTACCTTGATAAACATAAGAATTTCTTGTAATTGTTTACACTTTTGTGTTTTCCGGTTTTAGTTGTTCATGCATCTTCTATTTCTGTCGGATTTCTTCAATTGAAGCTATCAGTTTGGAAAAAAAAAGACAAATAAAAAAGAAAACATGGATAAGATAGCGAGAGGTATAGAACCTGGGTAACAACAAAAATGAATCTGAAAGATGAAACTATAACAACTATTGTTTAATAAAAATAAAACAACAACATAATTGAGAACAAAATAACTACAACATATGAAAAAAATCGAATATTTACCTTCAGAAATATAATACTATCTATCGTGACCAATGAATATAATGGTAGAATACTATCTATCATGCTTTATATAGAAGTTTATTTGTGACTTTTGGATTTCCTTTGCTTTGTGTTTTTTCATCTTCCCGTAACTCTTGCTTTCTTTTATTATTTTAATTAATAGGCTAGTAATTATTTAATATATTATAAATATAAATTTTTTATTTTTAATTAATTAAATATTTATTTTTAATTAATTAAATATTTTTAATCTGATTTTTTACTACGTTGACAACTCATCAAAAAGACCTCTAAAACACTTCTTCTCATTTCTCTCTGCTTCCGTAATTATATATAGTATAGATTCCCCAATTAATAAGGACAAACCTTTGGTTTTCCTTGTATTTAATGCTTTATCATTTATGTTTTTAAGTACAGGTACAGTTTTAATTAGGTTCAGGGCGTCCTTACTCAGAAAATTGCACGAACAGAGTCAAATTGCGCGAATAAAAGCCACCAGGGGCCAATTCTCGGCCGAGAATTATATATTCTCGGTAAGTCCAGCGAAAACATACCAATTTCAGAGCAAATTCTTCTCTAAAATTATCGTGTCGCGATCGAGAATCTGGATTCTCAGTCGCGACACGCGTACTTTAGGCGTGGGAATTCCAAATTTTTGCACTAAATTAAGCATATTCTTATTCCTAATCTACCTATAACTCACTCTATTCACCCCTATAAATACCTATTCCTTACACAAACATCACATCACCTCAAATTATACCCAATCCCTTACTCTAAACTCTTCCCAATACATTACTTTTACTCATCCCAATTTATTCATCACTATTCACAATCACTTACCTCTTCATCTACCTTCTCTTTCATTCAATTAAACCTTACAATTCCCAACTCATCTTCAACCTTTGGTTTTTCTCTCTTCATCTCTTCTTCTCTATTTTTCAAACCCTAAACACCACAATCATGCCTAAAACAAAGCGTGTTGGTCACAAGCCACAAGTTACGGAAGCAAATCGCCTTCGGGTGCATTGCGGGGCTTATTTTGACATAGCTTCCGAGGAAGAGGCGAGTCGTTTCACTCATTTTTCCAATTCCAAAAGGGAGTTCGTGGACATGCACTTCCTTGACTTTGATTCGGTAAGAGAGTTAAATTTCTCTACTCGGATTAATGATTTCATTGAGGCTTTGGGTTGGCAAACATTTGTTTCTATGAGATTTCCTCGCATTACAGAATATATTGTAGAGTTCTTGGTTACTTTGCAACTTGATAAAAAGAGGACTTCCATCTCTTTTAGAAATAATGGTGTGACTTACACCATAGATTATGAAGCCATGGGAAATATGTTTGGTTTTCCTACTAGTGATTTCCATGACAAGCCTAGGGATTTTGATAATGACACAATTTGGAACACTCTTTCGGGTCAAGCTTATTTTAACTCGAAAAACACTTCAAGTAAGATGATTAAGGACAATTGTGTGTTCTTTCACAAATTCTTGAGTTTTTCCTTATTTGGTCGTGTTGAGAGCTCTAAGATTCAAGTTAGGGATTTGTTCGTTCTTGATTGCTTGTTTAAAGGCTTGAGGGTTGATAGCATAGGTATGCTATTTGATAATTTGTATCGTGCTTCGAGGGCTCACACCATTCAAGTCCCTCTCGGTAATTTTATTACCGCTATTGTTTTGGGTGCACGTGGAGAGTTGGCCGATTATGATATGTCTACCTACCATGGATATGTGCCAATTTTGAATATTTCGGCTCTTGAGCGGGCTCACTTGTTGCTTACTTCGGTTCCTCCCGTCTTTATTTCTTATGAGTCCCGTATTGCCCATCTTCGTGGTAATATGGGTGGAGGAGCTTCGAGTTCATAATTTGTAGGTACCGAAGAAGGCGAAGAGGCGGAAGAAGCGGAAGATGCATTACAAGCACAAGCACAACCCCAAGCACCTCAAGATGATGATCCGGTTGATTTGAGGCAGATTTTGAACCAAATCAATTCACATAATCGCCAAATGAATTTACGGATTGATGATTTAGTGGAAAACAACATGGTGATGAATGACAACCTCAACAACTTGAGGAGGGAGCACAAGTCTACCCGTCGTCGGATGCTTTCGTTTTTCCGTCGACAAAATGTTGAAACCACACCGTCTCCAATGGATTCACCTCCACATGATTAGGTTTTATCTAGTCATTTTCTCCATTCTTTATCTTGTTTTGTTATTTTTAAATTAAAATTTGGTACAATATTTCTATTTTATATTATGTTTAGTACATTTTGCTTATTTTATGATAGATGCTTTGATAATTTTTTCTTTCTTTATCCGTATGCTTTATTTCGTACTAATTTTTCGTGTTTTATCCATTTTTGCACCAATGAGGACATGGTCCAAATTAAGTGTGGGAGGAGATATTACATATATCATATTATTACACGGACGAATGAATGCAACAAATAAAGATAAAATGACATCCATATTAACATAAATACATGTTAATATTTTTAAGCACAATTTTCAAATGCAACACTTGTTTTATACAAATGCAACATATATTGCAACACGAATTATTTAACATTAGTTTTCATACATTTTACATTTTCATACAATTATAAATTGCTCATACAGTAAAACCTCTATATATATAATAAAAAATTTCAACCCATAAAATTTTAAATTGGAGGCATGGTTAAGGAATATGAAATAATACCACTTGAAATTGGTTAAGATTATCATAGGCATGCATGGTTTATATATAAAATGTATAACAATAGACATTAATGGAACTAATTAAATATTTAGAATTTTAATTTAGAGTTTAGGTTTTCAATATATAGATAATTGGAAGAGTTTTAAGAGAAAAATATACACAATATTTAGAATACTAAATATTTATAATTTCAAGTTATAGTACGTGTTTCCAACTCATAGATAATTTCAATAGTTTTTTTTAATATTTTATAATTTAGTTTGAATTCTTCTTTTATATATATATATATATATAATTATTACTATATAGAGGCATAGTTTCTAAAGTGAGACTTGAAAAGTATATAACAAATAACGTTTGTGAGGTTATTCATATTTATAACTGGCCCAAGTTGGGACCGAGTTTTTTTATAACAAAATAGAAGTTATTCCTATATAGAGGTTTTACTGTAATTTCAAAATTTTCACCAAATGATTATTTTTAGGTTATCGTTATCGTTAGAAATAATATATTTCTATACGGGCAACATTTTCGAAAATTTTCACAAGTCTCCGATACGATTTTAAGTAAATTGTCTCGAGTGAATATACTTAAGTAAATAAATTCTTTATTTTCAATCTCTATTTTATATCATGAAATTCATGATACAATAAATCTTATTTTAAATTTGCAATTAGGTTTATAGGCATTAAATTGAACTAACAATTTTTTTCGGCTTGATTTCATCTTACATTAACACCAATTGAAGTTTTTAAGGAAACTTTAGCCATAATACATGTTGAATTTTAAGTCAATATAGGATGAATGTGCTATTTTTCTTTTTCCCAAGTTACAATTCTAATTTCATATAATCAATTAGTTGAATTCTTAACTTTTGGCCACGATTGAGACCAACCTTATCACAATCGATGTATGAAAGGGAAGAACATTAAGTATCGTTTACTTTTGGCCACGGTTGCGACCATCCTTATCATAATCGAGGTATGGAAGGAACGAATTAAAGCAAAAATTAAGCGTGTTTAAGTTTAACGTAACGATTACGTCCACTCATGGCATGGCCGGTACCTCTTAAGCGAACACAAAGCAATAAAAGCATATAAAGTTACGATCGAGACCACCCTTATCTCGGGCGTAACTAAGCAAATAAATTAACCTATAATAGTTTAAGTTTGGGAAAGGAAATTTTGTGCTTTGAAATGCCTTGAGACGAAAGACTCAATAACATGCGTGATTATATCGTCCCGAATACTTCAATTTAAAATTGAAATACAAGACGAATGATATATCGTATTAATAGTAGTTAGTTTGATATTTTGCGTATAAATTTGCCATGCGAAGTTAATCTTTTCGGCTTAACTAATTTAAAAAGGAATACAAAGATATATGTTTTATTTTCATACAGGGATTAGTTAAAGAATAAATTCAGTGAAATTTTGCGCGGGACTAGCAAAAGATTAAGTGTGGAGATTTGTTAAGCCCAAAATATACCTAAAATATCATCAATATTTACATCAGTTTTACTACAAATTTGTGCTGTTTATATCTATTTCAAATACTTTTATGTTCAAATATGTTTCTTTCATGCAAGGTACCTAAATATTTGGTAAAATCCAAATAGGAACGAAAAGAGGTTAAAAACAAAGGAAAACCCCTACAAAAGGAGTCAAAGACGACGAAAATCAAACGCGCCGAAACGAGGACGAGGACGAAGTCAGAATCGGAGAAAAATACTCCGTGTCGCGACCGAGAATCCTCCATTCTCGGTCGCGACACGCGTCGCCCAGCTCTTCCCCTTATCATTTCGAAGGCTGAAAATCTGTTCCGCCATTCTCGGTAAGTTCAGATTTTCAGGAAGCATAAATTGCACATGTTCGTTTTCGACGAAACACGTCCGTTCGATTGGATAAGAACGCCTCTTCGCAGCATACACGTTCCTTAGACACGACTCCTCAACATCTATAAATAGAGAGTTGAATTCAGAGTTAGATATATTATTAAAGAAAAGATTTAGTACAGAATTAATGCAGAAATTCTGAGTCAAGCAATTCAGAGTTAGAAGTTCGATTTTGTAAAAAGCAATATGATGTACACACATTGTTTACCAAATAATTACAAACACAGTAGCATTTAGATTTAGATTAAGATTTGTTCATATTAGTTTACATTTCGGTAGCAGATAGACCAATCTCTATTCCGAAGATTCAGCGAGAAGATTTAGTAGAGGATTCGACCCAGAAGCCTGACAAACTCTAATCGAAATTCAAGGGAAGGATTGACAACCCTTTCTGTCTTGAAAGTCGACGAAAGCTTCCATGCTTCTTTTTCTCTGTAAACTTGTATCAAATTCATACTTCATCTAATAAAGTTTATTCAATTCAATAGATTTTTATATAGCACTTCTGTAATTGATCCGAAGTGAGTTCTGGTGTTTTCATTAAAACGTAGTTGAATTCAAAATCTTTACAAGGAAACTTTGTTGAACACTTAGGCAAATTGATATCTTGGATAAAAGTATTAATTTGGTTAAGGAAGCAATCTAAACCAGTTAGGAGGATTGTTGCGTTCAAAGCCTTTTAATTGAAGGAGTTTACGTTATTACATTTATATAATTGTTTACAAAGTTTAAAGTTGTTTTCTTTGCTTAATGCAAACGAATACATTTATTCCCTTTTTCTAAAGCATTAAACGTTCCTGTCTTGTAAATTTATACTCAAAACAGAATTGATTTCTAACGTTCTACATACTCTAATCTAATTCTTATTCTATCAATTTCAAAACCAAATCCAATTAAACGATTTTCCATATTATAAACCTTGAAAGTAAATCAAACTGAATTAAAATAAGTTTTTCGTTAAAAAACGTTCCCTGTGGGATCGATATCTTTTTATTACTACAAGCGAAACCGTGCACTTGCGGAAATCGCTCAACAGTAATCGATAGCCATATTGTCTTCCCGAAAGACGTGCGAAACCATGAAGTTCATTGTGTCCAGAAGCGAGATGCTTCGCCTCCACCGAGCTCTTTGTTGCCATAGGATCAGTCCAGAACGCGATTTTAGCAGGGAGACTATCACTAGTACAGAAATAGCCTACGATCACGCCTTATTGGCTACGGTTATTTAAAAAACCGCAGCTATAGGTAATTAGAGTCGGTTATTTAAAAAACCGACTCAAATAAATATGTTATTAGGGTCGGTTTTTAAAAAAACCGACTTTAAATATGATTTTTAAAAATGGTCGGCGGTTTGGCCGATCATTGGCTTCGGTTTGGTCGGTCATTGGCTTCGGTTCTTATTGACCCGAGGCCAATGACCCAATAATCAGTCTCGGTTTATGTTAAACCGAAGCTAATTATTCAGTAATTGGCGTTGGTTCCGCTTGAACCAACACCAATTACTGAGTTAATTTGCTGCCAATTACTTGATTTATTGGGTCGGTTCAACTGAAAACCGACGCCAATTCCTCATTAAAGTCGGTTAATTAAATAACCGACTCTAAAAACCCTGTTAAGCACGACATATCGTGCTCCTCCTTTCTTCTGCTCTCTTTTGCGCAAACTAGCAGCTTTCTCTTCCTTCCTCTCCTTAGCTCAGTTTGAAGTTTCATCCACTGGTTTCCTTCGTGTTTCATTCTCGCAAAAGCAACAGAAAAGAGGTTAGCGTGGGTTTGATTTATGGATTTTGTATTCTATCTTCTGCGTTGCTTTATGATTTTGTTTTTTTGTGTCGTTTCTTATGGGTTTAAATGAGTTTATTGGTGTTCGAACTTCTGGATTCCGTTCCGAGTTAGTGTTGATTCTTCTGGATTTTGCTCGTTTTGGTTTTCTGGGTTCTGTCCGTGTTAATGTTCGTTCTTTAATTTCTTGTTTCAATTTGTGTCCGAGCTTCTTGACTACTCTTCAATCTTCTTTTCAATCTTCTTTCTAAACTAGGCGAATTTACAATCCTCATTATCTCGATGCCATTCAATATAACATTGATTTTCTAGGGATTGCTGATAACGATAATCCAACACTGACTCTAATAACCCCCAAATTATCAGCCACATGTGGATGATATTTAACTTTTGGATTAAATCCACAGCTTTGATAATTAAGTATGATTAATTTTGATAATATATTTTTAACACTGAAACTACTTTCTCCAAAATTCACTAAAACAACGATCTCATTATTAGCTGCAATTGTTGGGTATAGTGGACTCCCAAATTCCTCTGTTTTGCAATGAATAACTTGTACTACTTCTCCATCTACTGTGAAAAACACTTTCTTTTCCCTTGGATCATATCCACATCCAATTACTTTGTTCGTTCTTGCCCACTCTCCTTTCTCTGATTCAAACACTAGTTTAATCCCTGCAAATAACACAAAATTATAAACAAACAATTATCATCTAGTTCACTGAATCCATCCATTATCTTAATTTTGTTGGTCAACTGCTTCATACCTACTCCTAAAACATTGAAGCATGTCAAGTTTAAAGAATTATTTTGTCTCCATTTCATAATTGATGACTTAGCTATTTAGTGGACCACTTTCTCTTTAGTTTTCATTACCATTTCATCATGTATTAGGTTGGAGATTAATTCACTAATGTCATTGTCGACTTCTTTTAATTAGGGCCACTGCACATGATCAATATCTTGCATTCCAGAGAAATTTCAGTATACATGTCTTAACACATTATCTTGTGCACCTGACTTTCTTGCCCAGCCGTCCTCATCTGCCTTTTGTTGGACCCTCCTAATGCTATGAATCAAATTAAACGATGGGTCCAAGGGGTCAAGAGACCTGAAAATCAAAATACTACGGATTTTATTTGAAGTTTGCCAAAAAAAGCAAATATGAGGGTGTTAGAAATCCAAAATTAACAAGTTAAGGGTGGCAAACGGCAAAAAAATTACAAATTTAAGCGTGTGATAGGTCCAAATATAAGTCCAGGTACCAAATGGAAAAACGTCACAAGTTTAGGTATGTAATTATGGTAAGCCATGATTTAACAAGAAAGAAAGCTTCATAACTTTTTATCCCTATAGTGAATCCAATGATGTCAATAAAGGTGAGATACTTACCAAAGACTATTACCAAACTTCAACTAATTGGCAGCAATTAGTCTTCCACAGATAAACGCTTGAATTTCAGATGGGCTATGCACCTGATTTTTTCTTCATCAGCAGGAAAATTATCCATCAAACTCTTATCAAGATCATCCACTTTTTCAGTGGCAACGCAAGTCCTTATTAATCTATGATACATATCTCTTGTTAAAAGTTCTAAGCTCTTCAATGACTTGATGAGTTCCTCCATTCCTTCAACATCTCGTTGTACTTCCAACTAGTCCAATCAAGCGCCTTTCTCGAAACAGATAACGCTCTCTTAAACATTTTAATTGCCTTGCATATTTGATTTCACTCTACATATCCCCTTGCCAATATATTCCAGGTACTAGCACAAGGTGTTCTTCACTCTGCACCTTTCCCTACAGCTGCTTCAGCCTTTCCCAATAACCCCTTTTTACAATAACTGATAAGAAGGCTATTCAGTACTCGGAAGTCATAATCTATGTCATCGGGACTCCCACTCTTCAAAGATCCTTTCAGAACCCACAAGTAGCATAGCATTAGAGTCTTAGTAATTTTATAATTTGTAGAGATCAAAATATAAATATAAATAAACTAAAAAGGACTGAATTCATAATTGTTAAAGTAAAAGCATTACTGATCCTGTATAAAAAAAAAAAAGAAAGGGCGGCCCTGTCGCACTACGCGTCCCCTCTGAGCGAGGGTCCGGGGAGGGGTTCCACCACAAGGGTGTACTGGGGGCAAGCCTTCCCCTGCCAATTTATTTGGCAAGAGGCCGCTCCTAAGACTCGAAGTAGGAATTCTTTCCCAAAGCTTTATCGGCAGCTTTCTTATTGTATGATACCCCAAGTTCTTTTGACTTCTTAGTGGGACTTCGCTCTGTGAGCTTTAGCACTCCTTTTCCTTCTTTGGTAAGAACTGCAGTTAATAAAACAATCTTTCGAACATATTTCTTTTTAGTTCTCCAACTAAGCAAAAGTAGTCAATCCTAACTAGCTCAAGCTAGTGCCCGTACCATAAGTGCTGCAGTTTGAGATGCTAGATGCCCCTCATCTGGCGCGCATTTATACTACAGAAAGTAACTAACTATATTTAGACACAGCCTATCTAATTGTTGGCTACAACTTTTTACTTCAAAGTAATAAGTAAATGGCATCCATTGGGATGCTCTTACAAGCACTTCATTACATCTGCTAGTAAACTTAGCATGGCTGGCACAATACAGACAACAAAATATAATAACAGAGGCCCTGAGATGCA
The DNA here is from genome assembly GCF_963576675.1 of Euphorbia lathyris. Lineage (NCBI taxonomy): Eukaryota > Viridiplantae > Streptophyta > Magnoliopsida > Malpighiales > Euphorbiaceae > Euphorbia > Euphorbia lathyris. The sequence continues at coordinate 88,226,071 of NC_088913.1, forward strand.
TATATTAAATATTGATCCTTTTGTCGTGTACCTCCCACTGAGTTTGCATTGAGATCCATAAAGATTGTAAAATTTGTTCTGAAACATAAAAAGCATGTCACATGTCACAAGGCCCCCATGTCCCTTCTGTTATAACAAACTTATGCTCATTGCTGCTGCTTGCAGCTAGACAATTAGGGGAGACCTAAACAATATTTTTTTTTAATTCTCCTATTCAGAAAACTGTGCATTTGCTTTGGAATCTCCATGCCAAAATAGACCAACTGGAGTATGGAGACCACATGATTACCTTTAAAAAATAAAGGAAGATGCAATAGAATAGAATCTGAAATGACAAGATACTAAAGTAACTCATTTTGAGATTTAACTTTTTTTGGCACTGATTGCAATAAAATAAAATAAAAGAAATGTATGTGCTTGAACAATTTTCTAATGGTTGTCTGTTTTTCTGTGTAGCAAGTAGTTATTGGAAAGCTTAGTTATAGATTCAGCTTCCTAGTACTTCATCATGTAATATCTGCAGATGTGAATAGATCTATGTGTTTTGTGGAAAATTAGCATCTAAGTCTACTTATTCCTGAAACTGATTTCACATTAACTCATAAATTATTTATTAAGACACTACTTTCAACCAAGATTGCAGTTTCTAAGTATGGGAGAGATTGTCAATAGTTGATATGTTCTTTAAATTTGCAAGTATATGATTATTGACAATTAGATATGATCGTGATTAAGGCTTTTATCCATGGAGTAGATTTGTAGAATGTCCTTTGATGAAACCTAGACCTCAATAATGCTTTTTCTTTCTTTTAAACTAGAATGAATTCATTGATAATTAGAACAAAGGGGAGGGGAGGGAAGTCCACCCATATAGGAGGACTAGAGCAAGAGCTAAATGTATATATTTTTGGTTAGTATATATTTTGAAGCTAAATCGGTTGTTCTGTAATCATAGAACTAAATGTATATTTTATCTTAGTTTATGGACTTCAGTGTGTATATATGTTAGAAATTCCTCTTAATAATATAGCTCAATCAACTTTTTTCCATTGTCAATATGGAATTCAGTTTATTCACACTCCTATCATGATCTTTTAGAGCCGCTTTTTGTTCCGTGCTACCATATTCACACCATGAACCGTATGGTTAGAAGAATAGACAGTAATGCATCTGATAATTAATAAATGTATTTGAATGGGGTCCATTTTAAGGGTTTCTTTTTCATAGAGAGAAGAGAAGACACAACAGCAGCTGAAAAAGCTTAACAAGGGTTTCATGACCATTCTTTCTCTTCACTTCATAGAAAGAGACAGAGAGAGAGATTCTATATCTCTCTCTTATCTTGGTTTTTTTGCTTTAATTCAGACGTTGGAATTTTGTGCAGAATATCACAGAGAGATTCTATATCTCTCTCTTATCTTGGTCATATAGAGTGCCCAATAAGTGGGGTATAATAAGAAAAGAAAAGAAATGAAATGGTGCCTGGGCATAGGTTGTTGTTGGTCATTTTCATCGTTTGATGCTTTATCTAATTATTTGTTGATACAACTTCAGCATTAGCATGAACCAACATGTATAATATGGAGCTTTTTTAGGTCTAAAGCTAATGTTATCATGTTTGATCTAGAGCTAAGCATGATCAATTACTTGTGCTCCTTTGTCATGATCTCCTAAATTAAATTGATATGTTTTGAGTATGCTTGTGTTGAGAACAATTTTCCGTGCTTCTTGTCTTTGCATGTGGATAAATGCTTTTGATTATACCATTGTGGTTGGTTTCAATCGTTGGTACGGAGACCTCAAATGAGCTTTTGATTAGCTGCATGAGTTAGATTTGTTATCATGTAATACTGTTCCATGGTTGCTGAAATATGATGGTTATGGTGTAATTTTCTTCAAAGGATTCTCTAGTATCGACCCTTGTTTTTTTAGGTTCTAGATTGTCTGAGAATTGACTGGGGGAAGTAGTTTTAGAATTTAGGGTCTGCTGAAGATTCTTTGCACGTAATTGAAGCATTAAGGTATATGTATTAACTTGTCCGTAGAAGTTACTGTGTCACATGAATTTATTTTTTCATTAAATAATTGCATCTCTATGTTTAGCTTGAAATGCACGATTCTCTATGGTCTTTGCCGTTTTCTTTTGTTTATCAATTAGCGTTTGGAATTCTGATTATACTTCAATTTTTGTTTTGGGTCAGGTTATGGAGAAAACTGAAAAGCGTGTTAGGATCAAGAGAAGGTATTCACTATTCAGATTCCAAAATTAAGCATGTAAGTCTAGTCTACTAATGTTGGATACTAATTAAAGTTTGATTCGTGGACAGGGAAATACTGCTCAGGGAAATGTATATGAAGTTGAGTTAGATTGGCGACTTATCAAAAGAAACAAAGAAATATAGCCATTTTGACATTAACATGTCTAGAGTAGTATGATAGAGAACTAGTATATCTCAGTTTTTTTGTGTGTTTACAGTAATATAGAGCTGGTTAAATACTTGAAAATACTGTGAATATTGAATCAAATTTATATATACAGCAGATTAATTAATTACCTATATTTGTGTACATTTTTTTTTATTGATTTTGCATTTAATTTTAGTAATACATCATGATCAATTTTCATTACGGTAAATGACTGAGCATAAATCTTGTTTACCGTTTTTTACAGTAATACAAAAAAAAAAAATAGAGCAGGTTTAATTTGAACCTGCTGATATAAAATTGATAAAAACAAAACATTAGCCACGGTTACAAAACAACCGACTCTAATGATTAGAGCATTGGAGTCGGTTGTTTCCACAACCGACTCCAATGCTTTTATCATTAGCGACTGTTCTTCTACAACCGACTCTAATGATCAGGGCATTGGAGTCGGCTGTTACGAGAGACCGTGGCTAAAGACTCCCTTTAACCACGGTTTTTTTTTATAACAACCATGATCAAAACATAAGACATTAGAGTCGGTTATATGTAAAAACCGACTCTAATGCCCCTTTGGTCACGGACGAATAACCGTGGCTAAAGATGCCAAACATTTGCCACGCCCCCTTTGGCCACGATCACAAAACCGTGGGTAATGAGGGTAAACGACCGTGGCCATAGGCCATTTCTGTACTAGTGTATGTTAGATGAATCACTTTCTAACCAGAGCGACGTCCAGCCGTGAGAATGAGCAAGGTGGATGGCTTATAAGGCTGCTTCCAATTCAACAAGGTGCGCGTGTGCGTAGGACGAAGGGAAAGCGAAGGCCCCGATGGAGATGCATCTGTCATTTCTAAAGATGCCCCCACCTCCAGCTGGCCCTGTAGTAACAGATGCATCTATGTTCATCTTTATCCAAGACGGAAGGGGGTCCCATGGAACTGGAATCACCCGTGGAGCGTGTCGTAGCCTCGGCTGTAAGCGCAGACTGTGCAAAATTCCAAGTTTTGTTGTGGAGTTCCACATTAAACTGCTTATTCTCAAGAAGAATCGTTATGTCAACCCGATGGCTCAGCCATAAGGCCCAGATACCACCGTTGAAACCATCGGTTTCAATAATAGCAAACTTATCAAACTGTAACTGACGAGCAAGAGTCGTGGCTCGCGAACTCGAGAGCTTGGTTTCTAACAGAACAAAAATATCAGGGTGATAGATGCTGAGCAAATGTTTGCAACTTCTCATGAATTCGGTCCCCCCGGCACTGAAGCAATTCCAAGATATAATACTCATAGGTAAAGTATTCAAAAGGGTATAGGCGAACACCTACATCAACACGGAGCATGGATAGCCCCATTAACACTACCCTTGGCTTGGCTATTCAAACTTGATTCATTTGCAACCTGAGCAGTTGCAAAGCTCAACGAATTATTACTGCTACTGGTGTTAACGCCTAGGCCCTTCAGCTTTGCTCCCTCAATTTCTGGCATACGCAAATCGCTCCTAGCAGGTGGATTCTTGTCTTGCCCAACAGTGTTATCAGCTCGACTTCTTTTGGGGTGCTTTATAGTAATTTCGTTAGCTTATAAGCCAGCCGAAGGGCTAGCAACGCCAAATTGAAGACTAGCAAACATGTTTTGATTTGTGATATCGCTCAGTGGTCTTATGGTATTGGTCCCCAGATCTTCTTTCCCTGTCGACTACTTTTGGAAGAGCTAGCTTTTGCCGAGAACACCCTAGTGCTTTGAGCATCAACTTGCTTTCCTTTATCCAGTAACTTCGCGGTTGTATCCATTAGGGGATCAAATAAGGGTTTCGACAGGCCTTTAGCAGTATTTTCCATTATAATTGGCGTGGTCTCTACATGCACTCCAACCCCCTAAGCCCTCGGAGTATACCGTTGCTTTGGTACCATCATCCAGGGTCCATAATCCTGCACCCTTGCTTCCTCTTCCTTCCTAGAAGCCGCCCTATCAAACTCCATGCTAGTCGTGTTTAATCCTCCCTCAGATTGGGAATGTAGGTTCACAGTTGAATTGGCAAACGGTGCAACGGGTTTGATACTGGGGAAAGAGAAGCTAGTTTTGGAGTGTCCATATTGTCCACACCTGGTACACGCCACATGGAGCTCTTCATACTCAACACGGTAGGAGATTCCATTAACCTCAAATTCTGCAATAAGGGGCTTCAGCAAATCAATTTTGATGCACACCCTCGCAAATTTGCCTCATGTTGCTTTGATTGTGTTCTGATCCACCTTAACTGCTTTTCCAATAGAATTAGCTACAGCCATAATGAAGTTGGCTTCATAGAGTTGGACGGGTAAATTCGGGAACCTAACCCACACAAAGGTCGATGTTATAGTGGCTGATCCTGCTACAAAATTCGGCGACCAGGTTCTTACTGACAAGTAGTGCCCTTGAACCATCCATGGTCCTTCCTGAATCACTCTTTCCCTGTCCCCCATGTCATGAAATTGGACCAGATGAAAACCATGCCCAATATCCATAATATCCACTTCACCGTGTGGTTTCCAGAGTCCCAGTGCTCGTTTACGTAGCGCAATATATCCCATATTCTTCCTTATGATTTTAACAATAAGAGACGATTTCCATGGTGTTGCCCATTCATCCGGAGTCTGAGGATCAATAGTTAAACTGGGTTTCAGAGGGTTAGCATGTGATACCAGTACTGTTCCATCCGCAATTAGGTCCTTCCGCAATCTTTTTTCCTATCAATAAATCGCGATAAAATTGGTGGTCAACCGGCTTCATGGTGGTGTCCCTCCCACCGCCGGTATCTGGGGGCTCAAAGGTCAGGGCGGACATGCCCTAGACGGACGAGCTGCGATCGCAGTTGAGAGGTTTTTTCAGATAGATATATTAAATATTCAGCTTCTAGAGTAGTTTATTTTAGTTTAGAGAAATATATTTATATTACTAATTTTTATTGTGCCAAATTAATATTTTTACTTTTTTCCTTGTCATTTAAAATGACTTGGAAATTTTAGTAAACTAAGAAAATTTTGATTTACTTTTAGTAATCGTTTTGTTACATTTAATTTTTATTAGGCTTAATGCTTCTCCAGCCCCTTAATTTGTCCAAATTAGGCTCTGTTCTTTATCGCTGAAAAAAACTGAACTGAACTGAACTGAACTGAACTGAATACTGCTGAATACTGAACTGAATTTAACTGAATACTACTGAATACTGAACTTAACTGAATGCTACTGAACTTAACTGAATGTTACCGAACTTAACCGAACTTAACAATAATGATGATATTAGACTTTAAAATAATTTTCATGATAATATTGGACATTAATGAACTTATAATAATAATAATGGTTCTAATAAATTTAATAATATCAATAATAAATAAATATATTATTAAAGATAAAACTAAATTGAATATCAAATAAAAGCCCGGGATGATAAAATCTTGGCTCGATAAAAGCCTATGAAATTAAATAAAAATAAGTCTAATTTAAATTAAAAATACAAATTACATACAAACACAAATTTATATATAATTTAAAGCCTATGAAATTAAATACAAATCTTCATATGAATACAAACTCTTAACTTTTTATTTTAATTAAGGGTTAAAGTGCAAAAATAACGTTTTGGGTCAGAAGTAATTTTACCTCTAATGTCTAAAATGGTGGAATTTTATCCCTAACATTGATAAATTGGATAAATTTGAGAAATAATTCATAATATGGATGCAATTCCTAATTTTTAAATATGGATGCATACTTTAGTTTTATTTTTTTTTATTAAACCATATATACTTTAATAAACTATAATTTCTTGACTTTTATCTAATTTATAGATAATGATAAACTATAAATAATAATAATAATAAATAATGATAAATTATAGATAAATAATAATAATTATTACAATAAATTATATATAAATAATGATAATATAATAAATAATGATAAATTATTGAAACTGAATGCTGAAACTGGATGCTGAAACTGAATGCTGAACTGAACTGAACTGAATTGAATTGAACTGAACTGAACTGAACTGAACTGAACTGATTGTTACTGAAATTAAGTGATAAAGAACAGAGCCTTAGTCATTTTATCCCATTAACTCATCGAATGTGCTATTTACCCCCTTAACTCCATAAAAGTGGTATTTCTCACCCCCTCAACTTGTCCATTTACCCCAACTCATAGAATGTTCTATTTACCCCCTTAACTCCATAAAAGTGATATTTTTCACCCCTTACAATCCGTTATCGAAACCTAAATTGATAAAAAAAAAAATTTAAACATTAAACCTATATTTATGCTATTTTGTAAGTGGAACCTAAATTGATACTTCCCCAAAAATCATAGGCCTATTTTGATACATTATCCCTACATATAATGTATTTAACTTGTTTATATTAATGTTCTTGTTATTTGTATTTTTTATTCGTTCTTTCTCTTTTTAACTTTTTTTACTACTATAAAAGGACAAAAAATACCATTTAAGAGGATAAATAGGAGATTAAGCGAATTTCTTATATGAATTAATTAAATAATTAAAAATATAATAAAATAAGTACGCAAACAGTTTACATGATTCGATCAATTTGTATTTACATCAAGAAAGACGAGAAGTCTTTATTTATAAACAAAATCAATAATAATTTACAAAAGAATTTATGGAATTTTATATACAAAGGCACAAAAGAATTTATGGAATTTTATATACAAAGGCAGTGACGAATCCAGAATTTGAAGAGGGGGGGAGGGCAAAATTCTACGTAGAAAAATTTTAGACAAAAAATGTAAAATTGTTCAATTTTTAGTGACGAAAAATGCAAAATTGTTCAATTGTCATGCATTATTTTCATGATTTTTTTTGATAAAAAACGTAAATTATAATGTTTCCGACTCGTAATCATCCATTTCCGGAATTCTCGGGTTGTTACGCATCAAATATCCCTAACGTTTTGGGTCAGGTGCAATTTTACCCCTAACATCTAAAATGATGCAATTTTACCCCTAATGTTTGTAGCCAAGAGCAATTTTATCCCTAATGTTGATAAATTGGATCAATTTCAAACACTATTATAAAATACAGTCATTTTTTTTCTTTATTTTGCACCAATTGCATATCAATTTTGTAATTTTGCACCAATTTTACCCCTAACGTTGATAAATTGGATCAATTTCAAACACTATTATTCATGACCGAGAAGACAGTTTGATAAATTATTTATCAAATTGACCCAATTTATCAACGTTAGGGGTAAAATTGCTCTTCGCTTCCGACATTAGGGATAAAATTGTACCATTTTAGACGTTAGAGATAAAATTGCTCAACATTAGAGGTATTTTTGTACTTTAACCCTTATCTTTCGACTTAATTTTTTTTTTCTTTTTTTAATGGGGGCCTTTGACCCCTACATCCGCTCCTGAACAAAGGGTTCAATATGGATAAAAATCGCAAAAATCCTAGTGAATCAAAATCTTAAATGTCAACAACTCATCACTTCATCTTTGATGTTTTTATCCATTTTATGAAGTTTTTATAATTTTCTCCATTTTTTTTTTTGTTAATGATGCACTGGTTTCTTATATTGTCTAGAGTCCGTAAAATATCAGAACTTATCACGGTTAATAAAATTCTAATGTGAAACCTTTTTATTTAAGATATTCTAAAATCATATCAAATAACCATTTACTAAATAATTTCTAAAAGGTCAAGACTGTCACTTTTAGTTTTGAAAGCATGCTTTTTTTTCAAAAAAAAATTAGGCTTAATACATTATGAGTCTCCTCAATTTAGTCCAAAAATTCGACTGGCCCTTTAACTTGCAAACTCGCTCATTAACCTCTTGAATTTGCTTATAGTGACATGATTAAGGCCCCCTTTTTTTAACTTAAATTCAGCATAAACAAGTTCAGTTCAGTTCAGTTCAGCAATATTCAGTTTAGTTCAGTTCAGTTAATTTAATTTCAGTAATTATCATTATTTATTATAATTATAATTATTTATATGTAATTTATTATTTTTTTTGATAGAAAATTGGTATATGTAATTTATTATTATTATTATTATTTATATATAATTTATAATTAATATTATTTATATACAATTCATCATTATTTATTATAATTATAATTATTTATTTATAATTTATTATTATTTATTATTTATTATAATTTATAATTTAATATTATCTATATATAATCCAGCATTATTTATTATAATTATAATTATTTAGATATAAATTATTATTTACTTATTATAATTTAGTATTATTTATTATAATTATAATTATTTATATATAATTTATAATTTAGCATTGTTTATATATAATTCATCATTATTTATTATAATTATAATTATAATTATTCATATATAATTTATTATAATTTATATATAATTTTTAATTTAGTATTATTTATATATAAATTCATCATTATTTATTATAATTATAATTACTTATATATAATTTATAATTTATTATATATATATAATATATATTTTTTATTATATTTTTTTATATATAATATATAATATATCATTTATCATTATATATATATATGATTTATCATTATTTATTATAATTATAATTATTTATACATAAAATATATCATTATATATATAATTTATTATAACTATAATTATTTTGTGCAATTCAATTAAGTTAAGTTCAGTTCAGTAGCATTCAGTTCAGTTAATTTAATTTAATTTAATTTAATTTCTGTAAAAAAGAACAGGACCTAACTTTCCCCCTAAGCTCACGTGGCATAATAAGAGAAAATTTGAACAAACTAAAATGTATATCATTATATACAAATATAGTCAATAAATCACTTTAAGCAAATTAAAATGGTTAATAAGATACTTTCTAAGTTAAAAAACAATCGATTTTTTTTTTTTGAAATAAATTCAAGAGGACAATGATGTACAAATAGGGATGTAAATGAGCCGAGCCGCTCATGAGCAGTTCGATGGTCGACTCGAAAAAAAGATCGGCTAGACTCGGCTCAATTTGTAAACGAACTGCTCATGAGTATGATTTATTGGCTCGGTTCGTAAACGAGCCGAGCTTGAGCACGACTCCAAAGCTCGCGAGCAGGCTCGATTAGAACATTTATGAACAAATTTTAATTTTGTAGAAAACTATATAGTTTTGTGTTAGTTCACAAATATCTAAACTTAATATTATTTCATTTATTATTAGATGAGTTCGTTCACGAACATAATAAATGAGTAATAAACGAATTATTTGTAAGCATCTTTTTTATTCGAGGGGTAAATTACATACGTGGTGTACAACCTTTACCTGTTTTCACACTTTGGTGTACAACCTTTAATTTTGCACACTAAAGTGTACAAACTTCAGGTGACCTTCCACTAAAGTGTACAACCGGTAATTGTGACCGGTCAACCCAAAATCAATGTGCCACATCATTATTTTCATCCTACCCATTATAAAAAGTGGAGCCCACTCCTTATGAAATTATACAAATACCCTTTATCCTTATATAATTACTTAAATGCCATTGTCTTTTTCTTTCCTCCAATTTTTCTCCATCTTTCTCTTTCTCTCTCTAACTCCTCTCTCTAAGTCTCTCTCACTCCTTTCTCTGTCTTCGATTATCACAACCTGAAGTTTATTACCATTGATAAAAAAACGAAAAAGTTACCTCCATTAAAAGCTGGACCAGAAGAACAAGAATAAAGGTCTGAGTCTGGATCCACAAAGGAATCATCTTTCTCGCCATTTTACTCACAGCCTACAGAAATTGGATTTACAGCCGCCTTAACTTCCTTTACAGTCATCGAATATGCTGGAAAAACCATACCTGAAGTACTTCAAAATATCCCCAAATGGTGAAAAATCAGCTGATGTTGAAATGCCACTTGATCAGCCAACCATGATGCATGATTTCGCAATTACTGAGAAATTTGTTGTAATTCCTGATCAACAAGTGGTTTTCCAGTTGCCTGAAATGATTCGAGGAGGGTCGCGGTTGTTGAGGAAATTAACTATTAATTTAAAATAATTAAATAAAAAAAGGGAATTGTTGTGAAGTTTTAATTAATAAGGGATTATTTTTGTAATTTGTAATAATTAAGAATTGTTTTTGTAATATGTAAAAAAAAAAAAATGAAAGTGTGAAAATTGACCACCGAAATCAGTGATGATCAATGATGAATTAATTGTGCCAGCACAAGTTGCTGGCACAATTATTTGGGTGCATACCTTGGCTTATAAAAAGCCAAGGATGCTCATTCTAATTTAGGGGAGTAAGTTGAGAGTATTGAGAGAGGGTAAATTACACAATACATCTTGTATTGTGTATTTGCTCTCTAATTGAGAGGGTAGTCTAATTATTTTGGGGAGAGACAAAAATAGTAAGATAATTATTTCGGGGTATTTTCGGGAAACACCGGAGTTTACTATTTTTATTTTATCTCATTGTAACTCTAGAAAGTTTCTAGAGAACAGCCTCTTGTACACCTCCACCTCATAAATTCAATAAAATTGCCTTCAAGTTTTAAGCTATCTTTTTTCTTTAGCAATATATTATTTGTGCTTTGAGAATTATTGCTTTCGCTAAATTGTCGCAACCCAGAAAAATTCCCAACAACTGGTATCGGAGCTTCAACGATCTTAAGGGATCAGTGAGTTTTGGAGAATGGCAGCCCACCAATCATCCTCGGTTTTTCCTCCTCCAAGTTTCAATGGCGAAAATTATCAGATTTGGGCTATCAAAATGAAAACTCATTTAAAAGGGTTGGGCTTGTGGCAGTGAGTTGAATCTAAGAAGGAGGTAACACCTATTGGAGACAATCCAACTTTAAATCAAATAAGGGCTCATGAAGAGGAATCATCGAAAGCTCCAAGAGCTTTGTCTATCATTCATGGTGCTGTCTCAGAGTCAATTTTCACGAGAATTATGACTTGTGAAACAGGAAATGAAGCTTGGGAAAAGTTGAAAGAACTTTATGAAGGCAACGAACGAACAAAGAGGATGCAAGTCTTGAATTTCAAAAGAGATTTTGAGACTTTGAGAATGAAAGAAAATGAGTCGGTACATAAGTATTATGACCGGTTGATGGCGGTCGTGAACAAAATCCGGCTAATGGGAGAAGATCTGCCTGATAGCAGAGTTGTTGAAAAATTGTTCGTGAGCTTGCCTGAAAGGTTTGAGGCAAACTTTCATCTCTTGAAGATTCAAGAGATATAAGTCAACTATCCTTATCCAAATTAATTAATTCTTTGCAAGCTCAAGAACAAAGAAGAGCAATGAGAAAAGGAAAAAATGAGGAAGCAGTTGAGGGAGTTTTCCTCACCCAAGATTCAAAAGGAAAAAGGGAAATTCCTCAATGTGGTCATTGCAAAAAGCATGGTCATGATGAGAAGGACTGCTGGTACAAGGGGAAGCCTCAATATTTCAAGTGCAAAAAGTTTGGGCACGTGCAACAGAATTGCAGAAACAAGAGAAAAGAAAGTGTCAATGTGACATACCATGTTGGCGAAGAAGAATTTGCTTAATTTGGAGACAAGTGCTCCAATAATTGAAGGTTGATGAGAAGTGCATCAACAAATTGATTCGGTGAGAAGTGTACCGAGAAGTTGTTTGCGGAGAGAAGTGCTCCGGTGATGATGGGAAAGTACATCATTGATTCGGTGAGAAGTGCACCGATATAAAAAAAAAATTTGAAAGTTTTAAATTAATAGTTAAGGGGAAGATTGTTGAGGAAATTAACTATTAATTTAAAACAATTAAATAAAAAAAAATGAATTGTTGTGAAGTTTTAATTAATGGAGGATTATTTTTGTAATTTGTAATAATTAAGGATTGTTTTTGTAATATGTAAAAAAAAAATGAAAGTGTGAAAATTGACCACCGAAATCAGTGGTGGTCAATGATGAATTAATTGTGCCAGCACAAGTTGCTGGCACAATTATTTGGGTGCATACCTTGGCTTATAAAAAGCCAAGGATGCTCATTCTAATTTAGGGGAGTAAGTTGAGAGTATTGAGAGAGGGTAAATTACACAATACATCTTGTATTGTGTATTTGCTCTCTAATTGAGAGGGTAGTCTAATTGTTTTGGGGAGAGACAAAAATAGTAAGATAATTATTTCGGGGAATTTTCGGGAAACACCGGAGTTTACTATTTTTGTTTTATCTCATTGTAACTCTAGAAAGTTTCTAGAGAACAACCTCTTGTACACCTCCACCTTATAAATTCAATAAAATTGCCTTCAAGTTTTAAGCTATCTTTTTTCTTTAGCAATATATTACTTGTGCTTTGAGAATTATTGCTTTCGCTAAATTGTCGCAACCCAGAAAAATTCCCAACAGCGGTAATGTACGACAAGAAAAAGATGGCAAAGTTTGGAATTTTGGACAAGGAAGCGAATGAGGCGTCAGAAATAAAGTGTATAGAAGCAGGTGATTGCTTCTGTTTCCACCTTTGGAACGCATGGGAAGAAGTTGAAAGTGATTAGCAGAATCAAAGAAGAAAGAGGGACTCTCGAAAGAAATTGATTCGTATGAATTAAGATAATAATTGTTGTTCAAGTGAGACGTATTTCAGTGGAAATCTATTCTAATGATTGTTTATTCTCCTCTTTTGTTGTAGTTCGCCTGATACCGTTGATGAAATAGCTACAAAAGATGAGGAGAAGCATAAAAGACGCATAAGACAATAGTAGCTAAATAAGAAAGACTAAAAATATGTCCACCACTCTAGTTCCATGTAATAAAGTTCCTTACACCTTGGAGCTTGTTGTAATTCTCTCGTTCCCTCGACGAAGTTACGATCCATCCTCGTTCTCTAAGCTTGAAAGTTCCACTTCCAAATCTGAAGCGACGGTTTTGAGTCCAGTTAGATAGTTCTAAGGGCTGATTCTTCTTCCCTTTTATTTTGTTAACTAGTTTGTACTCTTCCTATGTGCCAGATTCGATTGTATTTCGCATTTACGCTTTTCATAGTAATAATATATGATTTACGATTTTCAGTTTCACTATACCTATTGATGTTTATTCCTTACTTTAATTCTCATAATTGATTATTGTGTAGGTTGATTACGAACTCCGAAATCCATTAGGATTCATATAGGTGTTGCCTTACCGGAATTGACAATCCAGAAACTGTAGGAATTGACAAGCCATGTAACTTACAGACCCATTTTCTGAACCTAAGAATTAGAGTCGTCTTAAAAAGGAACCGCAATGTAAGAACCTCACGAAGTTGGTCAGTTTGCATATAGTCGTCTCTGCAAGAGTAAATTGTTACTCGTATATATTCTGAAATAATGTTTATCACGTGTTGTAACTTAACGTCGTCCATATCATCCTATAAGGGATTGAAATACATGAAGATTGTCTCACCTATAGTTTAGGAGTAGTTTATAGTTGTCACCAAACCAACATAAAATATTCACCGTTCAGATAACGTATAGAACCGAGTAGTTTAATACTTGTGGGTATAAATCCCGTGGATTCGATACCTAGATTTAACTAGATTTATTACTTGATAATGACGGGGTACACTTATCCCTTAGTTGTAAAAGTCGCTATACTGGGGATCCCCTCGAGTGCATCGCTACACACTCTCTCATCAACTTACATGTTGTTTCGTTAGCCTCCTAAACTTGCTTAAAATAACATATTTACCATTTGAATTTGTTTAAATTGACCTATTAGCCCCCTAAACTTGCTTAGTGTGATTCATTTGGTCATTGAACTTGATTACTTTAATTTCTGTTTTTTTATATCTTCATGGCGTTTCTATAGATTTAGTAATTTAACCATGACACTTTAAACAAGTTTAGGAGGTTAATAATAAGACATCGTGAGAGTTTAAAGGATAAATCAAACTTTTTAGATAAGTTTAAGAGGCAACTGATTTCAAAATTATTAGTTTTAAAGTTTTCTTTTTAAATATTAACTTTCTTTTTTTCATAATAAAATAACCACTAAATGAATTCAAATCTAAAAAAATTGAATAATTAAAATTATTTAAAATATTATTTAATTTTAAATTTTTTTATTTTGAAGTAGTTGTAGGCTAAATTTAAAAAATGAAAATTTTGAACCAGCGTGCTTTATTTGAAATTAAGACAATAAATAAATGAAGTATTGGAAAGAGATATGAAGTTGGGTTTTCTTCATCTCCTATTAATATGACAGTTGCTGTTGACTATCTCACTTGCTATTTGATCATCTTCTACTATCACTTGCAGGTTTGCTTTGGCATCTTAGAATTAATTAATGGCTGCTGAGGATGCTGTTACTTACATGGGGAAGCAAATATCCAACTTAATCAAGTTAGTTCCCTTTGAATTTCAACATTTGAAATTTTTTTGGGGACTTGAAAAGGAACTCGACAAGCTTCGAGAATCACTAGATGCGATTGCTGATCTAGTTGAAGATGCAGAGGAGAAGCAAGAGAGATTGCTGGAAGAGAGATGGTGGCTGAGAAAACTGAGAGATGTAGCTTATGAAGCAGACGACTTGCTCTCTGAGTTGGCTTATGAAGCTACTCGACTTCAGCTTCAAACTAATGAGGTACTTATAATCTCTGAACTGTAATTCAGAGCATTTTATTCAAATCAAAGTTTTATTGATTTTGTTAGGGCAAATTTCCCTGTATTTGTCTAAATTTCTTCAATAATCCCCTTTTACTCTGATTTACATTTAATTAGCCCTCCTATTATCATTTATTGGATAATCTAGCACCTGACTAATAATTAGCATCTGTACTTTAATCTATTAGATAATCTGTGATTAGTCTTAGAATCAGAGTAGATTGACCTTATTGAAGAAGGTACCAGGACCAAAATATGGCGCTTGCCATTTTGTTATTACAAAATTGTGTTATTGAGCAAAATTAACCTATGATCCCAAGAAGACTACTCACCAGATTGTTATTATGTATGCTTTTACAACCAGGTGTATCCAAATATGAAAGCGTACCCCGAAAAGGCTGGATATCGTCTCACAATGGCACATAAGCTTAAGAAAATGTCTGAGTCACTGCGAAGCATTCAAAGAGATGGTCAATACCTTCAGCTTAGGGCAATCCAACACAATTTTGAGGATATGACATCTAGGAATAGGTTCGAAACACACTCAATCTTGGAAGATTCAGCTGTAGGAAGGGATGAAGATGTAGCCAAAATTGTCGACTTGCTTATAAGTTCTTGCTATCAAATACTTACCATTGTTCCTATAGTAGGAGAGGGTGGTCTTGGAAAGACAGTTTTAGCTAAACTTGTGTGTCAAAGCGTCATGGCAAGAAACCTTTTTGATGTTAAGATGTGGGTGTGTGTTTCTAAAAAATCTGAAGCACACATAATTTTAGGAGAAATGTTGCAATCATTGACTGGAAGAAGGATGGGGGGCTTAACCAACAAAGATGCAATTCTTCAACAGCTTGAAAAAGAGTTGGCGAGGAAAAAATTTCTTATTATTCTTGATGATGTTTGGGAAGATGTGTATAAGTGGTGGGATGATTTGAAAACTCGGTTGTTAAAAATTTGTACGAACAATGGAAATGTTGTTCTTGTCACAACTCGTATTGAGAGTGTGGCATCCATTATTGAGACTTCATCTCAACATAGGCATACACTTGATTTCTTGTTTGATGATGAGTGTTGGTTAATTTTGGAGGAAAGGGCATTTAGAAATATAACAGCACCATACCCGTCTTATTTAGGGGCCATAGGAAGGGAAATTGCAAGAAAATGTAGAGGAGTGCCATTGGTGGCAAAAGTTTTAGGAGGGATATTGGGGTTTTACACGGATAAAGAAACATGGTTGAAAATTAGACATAGTGATGTTTTAAGAGGCGAACAAAGTGATGTTTTGTCTATTTTAAAAGTAACTTTTGATCTTTTGCCCTCATATTTAAAGCCATGCTTTACATTTTTTTCTGTTTTTCCAAAAGGCTTTTCAATTAGCAAGGAAGAGTTGATTCAGTTGTGGATGGGCGAGGGGTTTGTCAAGTCATTTGATGAGGGCAACAACTATTTTGATGCCTTGCTTGCTACTTCCTACTTCGAAGATGCAGAACTGAATGATAATGGGGAAGTTATACAATGCAAAATGCATGATCTTATGCATGACCTTGCATTGTTCCTATCCAAACATGAAACATCTTCCATCCATCGTTTATATGCAGATGATCAATTCATAACAACTTCAAAGCATGTTCTCAAGGATAGGGCCGAGATGTGCCGTACAATTATCCTCAACGGTGCCACCTATTATGAATATTCATGGAATTTGAGAAGGTTGCATACTCTACACTTCAATGGTGCTGATTTGGAAGTGTTTCTATCATCAATCAGCGAAATAAAACACTTGAGATATCTTAATTTCTCAAATTCTGAAATCAAAGAGTTGCCCAAGTCAATCACCATGCTCTACACTGTTCAAATTTTGGATCTCTCAAATTCTAAGGTCGAGAAGTTGTCTGAATCCATCACCAATTTCTACAATCTTCACTCTTTGAATCTCTCAAATTCTAAGATTGAAGAGTTACCTGAACTCATCACAAAGCTTTACAGTCTTCAAACTTTGGATCTCTCAAATTCTAACATCAAAGAGATGCCCAGATTCATCGCTGAACTCCAAAGTCTTCAAACTTTAAACGTCTCAAATTCCAACATCAAAGAGTTGCCTGAATCCATCTCAAATCTCCTGGAACTTCGAATTTTGGATGTCTCAAATTCTAACATTGAAGAGTTGCCTGAATCCATTGGCAAGCTCCATAATCTTCTAACGTTGAATGTCTCAAAGACTAAGATCAGAAAGTTGCCTGAATCCATCACCAACCTTTTCAATCTTCAAACTTTGAAATTCGTCGATTGCAAGGAACTTATCAAGCTTCCTAGAAAGAAGATAAGGAATCTGAAGAATTTGAAGCATATTTTGTTTTCTTACAAGTACTATATGCCATTTGGATTGGGGCAGCTATGTGGTCTTGAAACATTGCCTTTCTTTGTTGTGGGTTTTGATTGGGGAGGAAGCATTAAGGAGCTTGAATGCTTAGATCAACTAAGAAGGAACTTGGAAATAACTAGGCTTGAGCAGGTGGAAGATAAGAAGGAAGCTAGAAGAGCAAATTTGCAGGGGAAAACAAAATTACGAGGACTAGGCTTTGAATGGAGTTATGGAGAAAATGGTAGAAGTTCAAGTGATGAGGAACTGCTGGAAGGCCTTCAACCTAATGCAAACATAAAAAGAATAAAGATCAAGTATTACATGGGTGAGAAATGGCCGTCATGGATTCTGAGAATGAAGAATCCAAGGCACATTGATTCTTTTCTAGTGCTCAGTAATTTGGTGGATCTTCACTTAGAGAGGTGCTGGAACTGTACACAGCTGCCACGCCTTGGGGATCTTGCTTGCCTACAGTTTCTATGCATAAGTCATATGAAAAGACTCAAGTGCATAGGTAATGAGTTCTATGGAATTGATAGTAAAGACAATTCCAGTGAATGGCACTTTAGGCTGTTTCCAGCATTGAAATCATTGTCTCTAAGTTGGATGGAGAATTTAACTGACTGGAGCTCTCCATCAGATGGTAACTGGGTCGTCGTATTTCCTTGCCTTGAAAATTTGTCCATTCAATCTTGTGCTAAATTGACAGGTTTTCCAGCTAGTGATCTGTCAGCACTTGCGAATCTCGAAATCAAAGATTGCGAGGAATTCAGGTTCATTATTAAAGAGCAGTCCTTCCCCTCTCTTACAATTCTATCCATTGTTGGATGTCCAAAGTTAACTTATCTTCGAAATTGGCTTCCACCCAGCACTTGTTTTAAGGAGTTCAGTATAAGAATATGTGAGTGGCTGACATTTATTCCAGAAGATTTAGAGAAGTTGACTCAGCTGAGCTCTTTAACCTCCTTAGAGATGTATTGTTGTAAAAGATTGAGATGTTTTTCAGAGGAAATACTATGCAAACTCACTCACTTGAAGAGTGTAAGTATTGGTGCATTCTCAAAGGAGTTGGATGATTTCCATTACCTGAATCGGATCAAAGACCTTCCATGGCTTGAGGACTTAGAAATATGGGGATCAGATTGTTTTGGTCGTGAAATGTGTTGTCTACCAAATCAACTTCAACACGTCACTTCCCTGAAATCATTGAAGATAATGGGATTCACAGCAATGGAAGAATTGCCAGAATGGTTGGCTAATCTTCAGTCTCTTCAGTACCTTTCTCTGGATTATTGTCGGCATCTCGAGTGTCAATCAACAGCAATTGTCGTACAACGCCTCTCCAAGTTAGCGCATCTCTACATTGATTTCTGTCCCCTCTTGGAGGAAACTAATCTTCAATGTTTGCTGTTTTTGAACGGTGCAAAACTCAAAGTCGAGTTTTCAAATGTCTCGAAAGTCAGAGTCCGTTTGGGATATTAGTCGGATGAATTTGCTGCATTTCATTTTGTTTGGTAGTTCTTGTTTAAGGCTTTCAAATGTAATTATAGGTAGGAATACATTGTGGCTAAAACACTGATGTATATTGCATTAAAGATCCTAAGGAAGAAATTAAGATGAGATTGCCATTTGAAATTTGTTATACTTTAAACACTGATGTAGATTCATTTGAATCCTTTTTATTATTGGTTCTTTCAGTTTGTAAAGTGTTAAATATGATTAGTTGTTTGTGAGTTCTTGCATTTGAATGTAAAACTCTTATTTGGATCCCTGTTTTTTCATACTCAATTACAACAGTTTATTAGGAAAATAAGTACAATTTTTTTTTATGCAAATCCAAAGTTCCTACCGAGTCCTTTGCCGAAAAATCCAAAGTTAACCTAACCCCTTTCTCTCTATTTTCTAATAGACCTCCTTTTTTTTCGCTTAGACACTTTCCGTGAGGTGGAAGATTGAGAAATGCAGAGAAAAGGTGCTCCCCTGTGATAGTATACTTGAAAAGAACCCTTTTGTTCCAGCGGTGCCATCCTCGAATCAAAAGGAGAAAAAGAAATCTAAGAGAAACCAGAGTGTTTCTGAACCTAAAGATACCAAGGTAATTGTATGTGCAATCGATTTTGATGGAGCTTGTCCTTCGTGCCAAGGTAATTTCTTGAGATTGAGATGTTGCTTTGATATTTTTATGCTAGGGTCTTGCTACTGTTGGGAGGGTTTCTGCTGTGGTAGCTTGTTTGGTTATGTAGAGATAATAATTGATTTTGCTTTCTTTGATAATATTGCAAGTGATTCTGACAACAAAACCAGGAAGATACTTAATTATTTCTAATAGTCTAAGTTCCAAGTTATAGATTGTTGCTAAATTGCATCTGAATGAGCTTATTTCTTTAAATTTGATAAACTCGCATGTTATTTACAGGTATGCGTACCTTCAGTAATTCCAGCACTGGAAGTTGCGGCTCTAGGATGCTCATATAATCCTCCATCAGAAGCTCATCAGGTAATTTCTTGAAGGAGTTGATATCAATTCCCAATTCTTATATCATTTCTTAAAAAAAAAGAATAATTTGTGTTCTTTGTAACTTCAATTTAGGATTTGTTGGCCCAAGCCATTTGTCGGCGGGCCGTGACACATTGCAGAGGAAATGCAGCAAATGTATCAAAGTTAGTTGGGACCTCAGCCTGTCCCGTTAACTGTTTCTGCAAAACACCGAGTGCTTGATGACCTCAGCCTGTCCTATTAATTGTTTCTGGAAAACACCAAGTGCTTGATGAAGAAGATGTTACTTCTTTATCAAACGCATTTTTATATTTTGGTTGTGTCCCAGAAGAATTTTTTTGAATCATGAGCCGTTGTATTAGATGTACTTTCTCGAGGCAGATAATGTAACAGAGAATGAGGATACTGCACTTGATAAAAAGTAAGATTCCTATTTTCTATTGCAACAAGGATTTTATATGTTATAAGCATTACATAAACATAAAAGCTCACACTTATTATCTGCTATATATTGTCAGATATTAATATGAGGTGGACCTTTAACTATCAGGTTGAGCTTTTAGTTCAAACGTTTCCATGACATGGTATCATAGCCACTTTGACTAAGTGGTCTAGGTTCGATTCCTGGCAGCCCCATTTGTTGATTTAATTGCAGGACATGGTAATATGGGCCTGTGTGCTAAATTAGCAGAATCCAAGAAGAAAGATAGAGGGACTCTTAAAAGATAATAATTTCTGTTCAAGTGAGACTTATTTCTAATGATTGTTTGTTCTCCTCTTTGGTTGCAGTGGCCTTACATCATTGATGAAATAGCTTAAGAAGATGTGGAGAAGCATAAGAAACACATAAGACGAGCAGTAAGAAAGACTAAACGTACGTCCACCATGCTCGGGAAAGCACAAGTATGCATTTAAATTCCTTTGATGCCGCTTAAAAATTTGCAATGTTTTTCTTTTGTTACTCCTTTAGTAATATGAACAAATACACATTTATGTCAAGGTTCACTACTATTATTAAGATGTAACTTCTAAAATGGGTTTGTTCAATCATTTCAAGCTTGTATAATGTTGTTAATTACCTCAAGCATGGAAAAACCTAATTAGCAAATTTCTTCCTCAGATTTGAGCCTGCTCCCTCCTCAAGAACAAGAAATTACTGGTTCTCTTCGCAAGCTGAAGGTGCTCTCTTGAATCTTTTTAGGGTAAATAATTTATTAGTCCCTTACTTTTTACCTAACACACTGGTTAGTCTCCCTATTTTGAAAAACACATTATAAGGTCCCTAGCTTTTCCCAATATTAACCATTTGGTCCTTTTGTCTAGTTTTTTTTAGACTTGTAATCGTTATATTTTAGCATAAACAGGTATATATAAAATAACCCAGTAACATGGTCAACTTGTATTGTACTGTGGTTGTACTAAAAGCTAAGATATGTTCGATTAAAAATCTAAAAAAATAGATAAAAGGACCACAAGGTTAATATTGGCAAAGGATAGATCTTAAAATGTGTTTTTCAAAATAGGAGGACTAAACAATGTGTTAGGTCAAAACTAAAGGACTAATAAATTATTTACCCATCTTTTTATGTGTCATGAGAATCTATCCTTTCCAAGCTTTAGGAACTGAAGTTGTGTTCTTTGGTCTTTTTATTGAATTATGTAAAGGGTTGCTGCACCCTTCTAAATGATCGGTTTAAAAGTCTAGAGAAGAGGAGAGGATTGATCCCACCTGCCAAAAGCCGAAGGTCAGTTGATTCGGTTATGTTATTTCATTGTGCGTTAACTAGGGGTGTGTGTCGGTTGAAAACCAAACAGAAACGAAAAAACCGAATACTGTATTACCCAATTTTGTTTGTGTAGTGTAGACCATGTTGTGGATTACCAAAAAAAAAAAAAAACAGAGAGTAGGAGGAAAAGGAGATGTATATAGGAAAGACCAATGTCAGTCAATGAAATTCAATGTGTCTAGAACCATAGTTGTTAAAGGCGTGCCTTATGCAACGCTCAAGGTAGTGAGCCTTCATTGCACATGCCGAGGTGCAGTTTAAAAGGCTCTCATCTTGTGCATGTCGCTTGGGTTTCGGAGCACGTTACATATACTGTTTTCACTAGTGTTTTTTTTTTCTTTTTACCATTTGTGTAAACCAAATGGTTGATTAATCTCAACCACTAATTTAATTTAAATAAACTTAATCTTAATTAGTGATCTAAATAAAAATATGTAAGTATGAACTTAACTTGGTGTTTTTGACATTTAGTATTATGTTTGTATGTCGTTTCGTTTTTGTGGTCACAATTTTTTTTTTTTTTTATGATTTAACTAGTAATAGAGTATTAGTGATATTATTCAAATAATAAAAAAAAAAGAGTATTAGTGATATTGATATCAAACATTGGTATGCTTTGTAATGGAACCCATTGAATTAAAAACTTAAGTTGATAGTTAAAGGTTCATTTCATATTAATATGACACACCCCCACCTCCGCACATGGATGGCAACTGATATCATATTGAACTAAAAGTTTAAAATAATAGTCAAAAGCTCAATTCATATTAATATCCGCTACACGCGAATGCCAACTAGGTTTGAATCGTGCACAGCCCAGACCCGTATTGCCACATATTCGAACCCTCGATTACTTGATCAAAGAGGCTCTGATACCATATCGTGAGACCAATTGAACTAAAAATTTAAGATGATAGTTAAAGGTCCACTTCATATTAATATTTGACATGCTTTAAAGGTCCAAAAATGTCAACTACCTCCTATATTTTGAAAAAGTTCTATTTAACCCATAACTTATATAAAGTGACTAGTTAAACTCTCTGAAATGTACCCATTACCTCTTGTACTTTCTTAAAGTGATATATTAGTCCATTAACTTGCTTAAAGTATATATATTTTCAACTTTCCAAAATCTCTCCTGCTACTGCCATGTGGATTTTAGGGAGTTAACTGTTCACTTTAAACAAGTATAATGAGTTCATAGAAATGTCCAGGGGTTAATTGGCGTTTTGGAACAAGTTCGGATGGTAGATGATATATTAAGCCTAAAATCTATTACATTTCTTGTTGAGTCATCACATATAGTTCACGACCAAAAATTGAACAACTTTTGCAGGTTCTCGTGTCTTAATCATGTTATGTGATCTATATACTCCACATGATTATTTATGATATGAATATATAGGGATGTTAACGAACCGAACTGATACCGAACACATGATTATTTTCATGTCATAGTTTTGGTTGCAACATTGAACACGTGTCATGAAGACATCGATAATGTTTCTTTTCATAAACTCAGACTCTGAATCTCTCTTAAACCACCAGGATGCAGTTGGATGAACAACAATGTCAAGAATTTCATTTTTCTGAGGCTTTTTTTATGGAGGTTTATTACAGGTTACCCTATTTTTCCTACAGACATCACTTATCTCTTGGAAAGTCCAGAAACAAACTATAGTCAATCAGAATATCGAAGTAAAACTACTTCAAGCGAGCATAAATGGATATCCTATTTCCTTACTGATTTGGCCGTCTCTTGTAATAGTATATATATAAGTCTTGTAATACCCGGATGATGGTGCTTTTCGTTTTCTTTGTTCCTTTTTAAGTAAGATATTAAGAACTTGTTTGATAACAACAGAATTTTTTTAAACATCACTAAATTATTCAATTAAATTAAATGTCATTTATTTTGATAAATCAAAGTATTTAATCTAAAATTTTAAGTTAAACATTACCAATTAATTTTTTCAAAAAAAAATATTATTAATTAATATTTTTATATTCAACAGTTATTTTTGATATTTATTTAACAACTAGTCTGAACACTCGTGCAATGCACGGGATATGCTTGATAATTTTCTTCATATGCAAATTTATTTTGAAATAAAGGAGCCACAATAATTATAACAGTAATTTTTTTTACTATAAATTGACTCACTAAACAATGCAACTATGTTAATTTCTCACATGAAAAATGAGTGAATAGTTCATAGCATTTGGAATAGGGAAATAATATTATTAGACCTCATTAGATCTCAAACAAACTTCACACCTCTAAATAATTGGAACAAAAAACATATGATTAGAAATTCAAAGCAAATATAAGAAAAGGATAAAGGAGCCTTATACAACATTTGTATACCCTCAAGTACTCCTTGGACAACTAAGGATTTCTGAACTATGAGTTCTTTTTTCACCATCAATTTTAACAAATGTAACTTTAGGAAGGGTATCAAATAAACTTGATAAAATTTGAAATATGGACATTATTCATAATTAAATCTCTTTAGTAGCTACAATTATCATCAAATTGGGGCTCCATTACAAACCCATTTTCTCGTTGATCCTGGAATTTTTTTCAAAATGCATTGGCACAAATGAAACCACATCATCTACTCCACAAAATGACACGTTAAAAAATTGTCAATATGTGCAAAACCACCATAACTACAAATTTCACAAACTAATACAAAACATAGTAAAAACTATCCATCTTAGAAATGATAAAAAAAATACAAATTACAACTATGAAACTTAATTTTTCACAAACCGTGTAGGCCTTATTAAAGCTCTTAACCTTCCTATACTTGTAAAATATTCATAAACCTGGTATTGTCAATAACTAAATATAATTTCCTACCCCATCATGAGCTCTACAAATGGAAACCCATAGTTTAAATAAAGCGTGAAGCACAAATGTACGAAAAAATAATTGAATCTAAATATAGATATCCAATGAGGCAATAATCAAGAACAACAATATTAGAATATCAAAGAAAAAGAAACACAAAAATAGAGAATAATATAAATAAATGGAAAAAGAGAAAAAATAAATAGTAAAGCAACCAAATTTGAAAATAAAAACAAACCACATCTTCCGAGAGCAAAACAGGGTTGCGGATCGCTTGGCGGCAGCTGGGCATGAGGGGATACTTGGTGTTTCTACCATTTCTGATCCCAGCTTAGGTGTTTTATTGTTGTGTTTTCCTTTACTGTTTCTACTAAAAAAAAAAAAAAAAAAACCAATATTCGTGAGTTCATCCCATGGCTTTACATATCTTTATTTATTTCTATGCAAATCCAATATCAGAACCAGAGACACTCTCTTCAGTCGTGTCGGTTTTCTCTTTTGGAACCATTAAAGCTAAAACTACTAAAAACAAAATTGAACAGAATTATTAGAATAAAAGAAGAAGCCATACCATCATTAATGCCTAAAAAAATGCATGCCCAAATCGTAGAAAATAGAGAGCAGAAGAGATCAAGCATTTGGTTAATAATCGAACGGGTAATGACATAATTAAAGGAGAAAAATCCAGAAGAGGAGATGATACGATAGTGGAAAATTATTGTAATCCCCCTTCCTCAAATAAAAGTCTCAACTAACTAACCATATGAACAACTCAGATTAAAATACCAAAAAAAAAAGAAACAAAACTAACAAAAACAAACACAAGTCCGAAAAATAATATGTACAACACATCATGAAAGAGAATCTCACCTGAAAAATGCAGCAGTTGTAGGAACCGTGTTCAGAACCTACAAACTAAAAAGTGAACGATAAGAAAAAAAAAAAAGGTGAGATATAATAGCATATTGTATTGCAGCTCTTCACATCTAATTAGGAGTTTCAGGAATTGTAAAATCAAAATCGGAAACCTATGAGAAATTAAGCTATGAGAGGAAACTAAAAAAAAGAAAAGAGTGATTTTGTAATTGAATAGAACAAAGAGTGAAACTGAGGGAAAAATACAAAGAGGTTAGTAAATTAATTAACAGTGAGTGATGAGAACAGTTGTGGATAGTGGAGAGCAGTTGGTGTTTGAGTTTTGAGAAAAATGGTAGAAACTGTAATAGCATTAACGAAAATAACATGGAAAAATATTAACAAACTGAGAAGCAGTCCGCAAAAAGTGTCAAAACCGTAATTAACAGGGAAACATATTAGTAAACTGTAAATGCAAAAGTAAGCAATTAAAATACTTTCGAAAAGAAAAAAAATATTCGGAAAATCTGAGAACTGGACACGTCAGCAGATTGTAAGCTGCTTTAAGTATAGATATAGATAGATTACTAGTTTCACACCCGTGTTTTGCACGGTTTTTTATTTGATTTCGTTACTATATAATGTCTAAAAATTCACATATTAAAAGTTTAATGAATATATAAATATTAGAATTTAGTGTAATAATTTTTTTATTTATTTATGCATATTAAATATTGATAATAGTGAATAAGAATAATACATTTTTAAAAATCACATTTTGAATATAATACATGTTTTTTTTTATCGTAGTCACAAATAAAAAATTTCAACGATAAGTTAACGAAATTATTTCAGTGCTGCACACGATATATATATATATATATATCGTTCTCATACCAATCTATCTCTTAATTATCTAAAACTTTACTCATTTTAACATTATGATCACTGAACTTCAATTAACGGTATAGTCACTGAACTTTATTCTTTTTAATACAGGTGGCCATTGAACTTTAACTAATTCTTCAAAATGACCGGTAACGACCTGAAAATGAAAATATTCAAGAATTAAAATTGTTCAGAACGACATTTACCATAAAACCATATTTTTTATTTTCCAAAATCACATTTTTTGGAGCTTTCTCTCTCTACAAATTCACTCTATCTCTTAACCAAAAAACACCTAAACGACCTCAAAACGAAAATTTTCAAGAATTAAAGTACCTTAGAATATGATTAAATTTTTGAATTTTTTTTATTTTAAGACCGTCAACGGTCGTTTTGAGACATTGAGTGACCAACAATATTAAAAAGTGTAATGTTCAATGGTCATACTGTTAAGAATTGAAGTTCAATGACTATAATATTAAATATAGTCATATCCATTTAATCAATAGCTCTTTGTATCTTTCCCAGGCTTCTGCTAGCGACTCATCCTCTTCTTGCACAAACCGCGACACTTCATTTCTCAATTTTATGGCTTGTCGAGGTGGGAAATATTTCATCAGAAAAGCTCATGCCATTTCTTCCCAACTTGTGATTGTCCCTGGCTGTAAATTTCTTAGCCAGTTCTTCGCTTTATCCCTTAAAGAAAAAGGAAACAGCTTCAGTCTGATTACGTCATCAGAAACGCCTCTGTTTGATCTGAATGTGTTGCACAACGTGATGAATTCTTGAATATGCCCATTTGGATCTTCAGATTGAAACCCATTAAATTATACCGAGGCCTGGATCATCTGTATCATGGACCCCTTCACCTCGAACATGTTGTTCCCCTCGTTGGGTAACACGATACACGATGAATGTCCCTCTGTGGTTGGCCTCGAATAATCTCTGATTCGCATAACAGGAGGGTTATTATTCTCTCCTTCTTCTTCTTGGTTTGGTTGAACTGGTTGTTCGGGTGGCACCATTCCAGCCATTCTTCTCTCTCTTTGTCGTTCTCTTTATCGTGCACGTCGAGCTCCCGCTCTGTTTCGTCTACACGTTCTCTCTACTTCGAGATCGATAGGAAAAACAGGAGGTCCAGCTCTGCGCATAAACTGGTAAAGAACTTCTTTTTCCTGCACGCCTTAGCAAACAGATTAAAAACACCATGTTTCACAGAAATTTTAGATAAATTTTGTTGCTTTCAATCCCGGCAACGACGCCAAAAACTTGTTGTCCTCCGATGTGACTCTAGCAAGTGCACTAGATACAAGTAATAAAGTGATAAGTCAAGTATCGTATCCACAGGGATTGAGATCAAAATGATATGAGAAAATCGTTGGTGAACAGAGTGTGTGTGTAAAGGTATCTTCTTAGTAGGATTGATTGTTTGAGTATGGACAGTTAAGACAAAAGATTGCTAAAGCTATGAAAGATATGACAGATAGAAGATAGTTTAAAGGATAGAACAAGCTAGGCACTGCCGAATAGGTTGTGCAAGGCCATACAACACTCCAACGAATTTGCTACAATACCAATGAAGTCAAAGTATCAGCTTTAATGCCCACTTAAGTCAACTTTCGTGTGTTCTTAAGTTCTTAAGATTTACTAGAGCCAATAGCGTCCTAAAGGAACTTTCTTACTTGCATTAAGATCAAAGCTGCATTTCCGTTAAGAAAACCTTTGACACAACCATCTAACATGTCTGCTTCGAGGTTGTGAGATCGATAGAGATATCAGTGAAGATGCAAGTAGTGTCCTAACATTCATCTATCACATGCATATATGCTGAAGCACAAAGAGTAAAAATCCTCATCAACACATCATTGGCAAAATACTACACATTCATTGAAAGAGTTATAAAACTTACATCACCGGTCCGGACTTGCCGTGCCTATTCAAAATGGATTACTCACTCATATCGAGCAATGAGCAATCAGAAGTTCTTGCTACAGTCAGAAACTCCATTGGAGCTCTTCTCTAACGCCTCAAAAGTTACTTTTCTATTCTAAACAATAAAATATCCGAGGATGAACCTGCCCCATCTTTCCTTTGCTACATCTATTTAAAGGAGAAAGACCGGGCCAAAATTGGTACCCGAAAGTACCCTAAAAGTATTACAAAAAACAAGTCAACACTAACTACTAAACAAAATAGAAATGATTATGGATCCTTTTGACCCTTGAACACTCAAGGGTCGAAACATCTTGTCGTCATGTTACTTTAGGAAATGCCATCGAAACACTTTTCCACATGCTGCCTCTGCCACGCCCACCTCTGATCTGTCGCTGTCCGTCATCAGAATATCCGACGTTTGACCGCTGGATCATAGAAAGGCTCTACTCCTCTTTGGCAGTTGCGAAACAAGCTGTTTCTAGCGAGTTTGGCTTTAATCTTTGCTTATCTATAAAAAAATTAATCAGCCCTTTTATTCTTGCAATATAACATAAAAACACCCTAATTCTCGTATGAATATTATGTTAATACTTAGTCAATTCCATACCTAACAAATACCCCCAAATTGAATCTTTGCTTGTCCTCAAGCAACCAAATGTAAGAAAAAGAATTCAACAGAAGAAGAGTTAGAAATGAAATAATATAGAGATCGATATGGATAAAATAAATTGTTTTGTTCAGCAAGGTAGTTGACAGATGCAAGCTATGATCTCATTGAAAAGTTAAAGTTTGTTTTAAACTGTGCCTTTAATCGAGAAATTCCTTAAAGCTTAAAATTAGACTTCTACTTTCACAAGAAGCCACAAACTCGCTAGACATGCCTTACAAAGGACTGGAATAATTCACTCACTCTCGTATGGCATTTATTTACCATAGGGAAAAGAATGCAATTTCACTCCTTAGCTCAGTCACCACACCCTTAGGGTGTGAGTTTGCCTTTTGGTCCCAAATCTATGGGTCAAAATTCTTCCAAACATAGTCCAAAGGACTTGACAAAGGTTGTAATGTTAGGCTCAGGTTCTAGTTTGTCAGTGAGAGGCTATTTCAGTGTAAAAATTCTGTCTTTATGCAAATTATTTAACCTACTCAGCTTTCAACATCTTATCATTTCCTTCCTTACCCGACCCACACAGCCTGATTCTCATAACAAACTATCCTTTCTATTTATATCAATAGTTAAAGATCTTTCCAACCAAACACATAATTCCCAGGTTCCTTCCTATCTTATCTTTAGCATTATCTACTCAATTGCCTTTTGTTTTCCTGATTTGTGTGTCTTAAAAACACATGATTTCAAATTAAGCAGTTGGTTTTGAAGCACAAGATAGAATTCAGGTTATTTAGGAATATCAGTGAAAGGAAGTGGTTTCTTTGCATAGTTTTCAGAAAGAACAGGTTATGGCTCAAGTTGGTTATCCTAAAATGTGAGTGCGAAGCACAGGTGGCTCTTTGTGTAGCGGAAGGGGAATCTAATTGCCTTTTTCCTCCTATGATTGTCAAAAAGAATCTCCATTTCAACAGGGCAAACCAAGGCAAAATCTCCCTAAAGATAGTGAGTGCTGGCCCACTCAGAAAAGATTAATGCATAATTTAGATGCATTTGCAGGCTCAAGTTCTCACTATTTTTTTAGGGAAATGCATTTAGGTAAGGGTTACTAATTGTGAAAGAAGATTTAAAAATTTAAAAATTTTCAGAACTTCCAGACTCGGGGAGACAAAATTCAAATAGCTAAAACTAGACAAATCCATCATAAAACGCACAGTCTATACAGTGATTCCCGCGAACACAAAACAATCGAATAGAGAATGAATAATCATGGAGATGAGAAACATGGAGAAAAGATTTAATAAACAAGGAGACTAGACATCAACGAACAGATTTACAAAGGATATTTACATCAAAGATTCTCAAGGGGATATTTGCTATACACCAAATCAATTAAATTAACAACAACCTGAATAAACATTTATCATGTTATTTCTGCATATATTGTGATGTGTAACTCCCCACCCCCAAACTAAAACGGAACATTGTCCTCAATGTTATTAGGATGGCAGCAAATGATAGACAATAATAGCAGAATAACATAGGCAGAGTGCAAAATTTGAAAGAGTAAGGGTGTTAGATGTTACCAAATACTAGGACAGCGACAAAGGTGACACATCAGGCTGGCTGGGAAAGAGAGGAATTAACCTCTCTATCCGCAGTGGCAGGAATGCCCTCCCCTTTCGAGGAAGCATCAGCATTAGCATTAGCAGGTGTTTCAGGTGTTTTTCTTACCGGACTCTTGACGGAAAAACCGGATGGACTCTCCTTGCCATGCTCCTCAATACATATGGTTTTGAGCATGTCTATCGATCCCTGTTGCGACTCATACTTCTGCTCAAAGGAAAATATCATTTCTCGGTTGGCTTGGTTTTGAGCAAACAGGGCATTCAACTTGTCAAGGATGTCCTCGCTCGAAAGCTTTGCACATTTCTTATAGAAATTCAGATCCTTTGGCAGCTCGACCTGTTCAGAATCCGATGAGACCGACACAGTTGGTTCACTTTTCCTCTTCCGGCTTTCGACTTTCCTTGATGTGACGAAGTCCGACATCCAAACCCACTTACCATTCACCATCTTACCAAAAAACATTTTCTACAGACTCTTGAGATCAATCTGGTCTGGGTGGTTCACAATAGTGAGCCGAGAGTGGTCATCAGGCTTAAAAACTCCGATAGATTCAGCAATTCTAGTGACAATGCTCCCGCAGCAGATGAGCGAAGAGTTCTTCTTACAAAAAGCACTGATGTACTCCCCAAACCAGTAACCTAGATTCATTCTGGGCCCGATTGCCATACTCCACAAGGCTGTAAGGTCTGCATGCGGCATAGTGGCTTGATTTTCTCGAGCAAAGATTGTGCCGGATACCACCTTGTGCAAATAACGAACAGCATAGTCATCGATATTTGACGCCTTGGACACGCTCCCATCATAATGTTGTAGACCTGTAAGAGAATTCTAGAAGGCATCTGGGGTCTTGGTGAATGCTTCCTTGTAGCTCTCGGACTCCAAGTCATCATCGTCCGCAGCGCCTAACATTTGGTTAAATAAGTTGAGCGAAGGCCTCTGAGTGTGACCCATGAGCCTGAAACTGAACTTCCCCTCTTCTTCAGGATCAGTGATCTCAGTATTGTGCTTGAAAGTAGCTAGGAACTCTAGCGTCAGTTCTTTGTATTCCGGTTCCTTCATCTCAAAGAAGCAGCCGAAATGTCCTGCCTCCATGAGCGTGCGCACGCGTTCATCAAGCCTTAGCCGCTTCAGGGTGTCCCAGCAAACTGTTCGTATGGGCCCGAATTCAAGTTTAGCCAGATCTTCGTAGTACTTTTGCACCTCAGCATCTTTGAACTGGGAAAGCTTTTTCACTAGCTTTTCATCTGGAACGAAAGCGACAGTGCTTGGTTCCGTCATCTTGCCTTTTGCCTTTTCTTTCTTTGTCGAGCCCTCGATTTTACGTGTTTCCCCGACCCGCGAGTTCTCATCTGTAAATCAAACTAAATAGGTGCCTTCGCAACCGTATATGAGAGAAACAAAAATCTTGGTAAAGGTGAGAGAAATGTGCGTAAAGACTAATTAGGGTACCCAGCAGTCTGCGTTTTTTAAGTAGAAAGGAGGAGACAGATCTCTTGAGCTACCGCCCTAAAGACCGTCTCCTAATCTGCCACCTAGACTAAGTCATATTGATGGATGATTACTCCAGGCGAAAAGACACGAGGGTACCATAAAGCTTGCATTTACGACACACTCTCTACTTTGTATTCTACCGAGGGGATGATTAGGCTGAAATTTCCGCCTAATGACAGTGGATTTGACGTGTCCCTCATCCTTCTAAAAAATTATTTTGAATTTATTCTTCCCCCCCCCCCCCCCCAAAAAAAATCTTACGATTAGCTCCACATCCCTCTCAAAGATTACACAAGCAAAACTTAAAACTTCACTCTTATTGACAAGGGTAGAAGTTTTATATCTTTCCTTGTGAATATATCGATTTGACTTGAATGCATGGTCAAAGAAAAAATGAGACAATGTAATTGTTATCAGGAAAATGACTTAACACATGCTGATGGATATTAAAATAAAAAAAACTTGTTTGGAGGGGTACTTTCCTGCTGCAATTGGTGTTTGCAGCGAACACCCTGTGTTTCTGATTAATGGTGAGGAGGGTCCAGGAAGTGAACAGTGTCAATCTTCCTCATGTGGTCATTCTCAAAGTATGGTTTGAGACGCTGCCCATTCACTTTGAAAGGAGCATCACCATTATTGAAAATCTCCACAGCTCCATGATCGAACACCTTGTTTACTGTGAATGGCCCTGACCATCGTGACTTTAACTTTCCTGGAAAAAGTCTCAACCTTGAATTGTACAAAAGGACATTTTGTCCTTCGTGAAAGACTTTTTTCTGGATCTTTTTGTCGTGCCACTGCTTGGTCTTCTCTTTGTAGTTTATTGCATTCTCGTATGAGAACAACCTGAACTCTTCCATGTCACAGAGTTGAAGTTTTCGCTGATCTCCAACAGCCTGTTGCTCAAAATTTAAAAATGTTAATGCCCAAAAAGCCCTGTGTTCCATTTCAACCGGCAAATGACAAGATTTTTCGTATAACAGTCTAAACGGAGACATGCCAATCGGTGTTTTATAGGCAGTCCTATATGCCCAAAGAGCATCGTCAAGCTTGTTTGCCCAGTCTCTCCTAGAACTGCCAACTGTTTTTTCTAAAATTCTTTTGATTTCCCGATTGGAAATCTCCACCTGTCCACTTGTTTGTGGATGGTAAGGTGTGGCAATTCTGTGAGAGACTCCAAGCTTGCCCATCAGCTTTTCAAATTTGGCATTGCAAAAGTGGGTTCCTTGATCACTAATGATCACTCGTGGAACACCGAATCTGGCGAACAACCTTTTCAGGAATTTTACAACCACACGGGCGTCATTGGTGGGACTAGCCATTGCTTCAACCCACTTGCTCACATAGTCTACAGCCACTAAGATATATTTATTCCCAAAAGATGTAGGGAATGGACCCATAAAATCTATTCCCCATATATCAAAAATTTCACAAACAACTATGTTGTTGAGGGGCATGTCATTTCTAACTCAGATATTGCCTGTTTGTTGGCACTCATTGCAAGTGCTAACAAATAAATGGGCATCTTTAAAGAGTGTTGGCCAGAAAAAACCTGATTGAAGAACCTTGGCTGCAGTCCTGCTAGCGCTATGGTGCCCTCCAGCTTCTCGATCATGACAATGGCTTAGAACATCCTGTTGCTCCTCTTGAGATATACATCTGCGAATAATTTGATCAGCGCACAACCTGAAAAGATAGGAGTCGTCCCAAAAGTAATATTTAATTTCAGCAAAAAAATTCCTCCTATGATTAGTGGACAGGTTGTGTGGCTTAAGCGAACTTGCCAGGTAGTTAGCAATATCGGCAAACCATGGCGCAGGCTGTGCGGTATATAGATGTTCGTCTGGAAATTTTTCCAAAATTTCTGATTGTTCCTGGCTGCCTTGGTGAGAGATTCTTGACAAATGGTCAGCTGCGACATTTTCCGTTCCCTTTTTATCCTTAATTTCGAGATCAAACTCTTGAAGCAACAATAGCCAACGGATTAACCTAGGCTTAGCATCCTTTTTCGCGAACAAGTAGTGCAACCCAGCATGGTCTGTGTGCACAACTACTTTGGATAACACCAAGTAAGGTCGAAATTTGTCGAAGGCATACACAACTGCAAGAAGCTCATTCTCTGTAGTGGTGTAATTCTGCTGGGCCTCGTTTAACATCTTGCTCGCATAGTAAATTGGCCTAAACTTTTTCTCTATCCTTTGTCCAAGAACGGCTCCCATATAATTATCGCTCGCGTCGCACATCATCTCAAAAGGTTGCTCCCAGTCGGGTCCTGCTAGTATGGGCGAGTTGATCAGCTTGCTCTTTAAAAGTTCAAACGCCTTCAAATAGCTTGCGTCAAAAGAAAATTCCGCTTCCTTATGAAGTAATGCGGACAAGGGTAGCGCAATCTTGGAAAAATCTTTGATAAACCTGCGATAAAACCCTGC
This sequence comes from Euphorbia lathyris, assembly GCF_963576675.1. Taxonomy (NCBI): domain Eukaryota; kingdom Viridiplantae; phylum Streptophyta; class Magnoliopsida; order Malpighiales; family Euphorbiaceae; genus Euphorbia; species Euphorbia lathyris. The sequence goes on from NC_088913.1 coordinate 88,260,398, forward strand.
GTGTCCCAGACAACTTCGCACATCTTTTACATTGGCCGGAACAGCCAGCTTTTCTATTACTTCCACCTTCACTTTGTCCACTTCCATCCCTTTTTCTGAGATTTTGTGCTCGAGAACAATTCCGCCCGTAACCATGAAGTGGCATTTCTCCCAATTCAAGACCAAGTGGGTCTCCTTGCATCTCACAAGCACGGCTTTAAGGTTGTTTAGACATCTATCAAATGAGTTTCCATAAACCGAGAAGTCATCCATGAATATTTCCACGGTCCACTCCACCATGTCATGAAAAATGGACATCATACATCTTTGGAAAGTGGCTGGAGTGTTGCACAGTCCGAACGGCATTCGTCTATAAGCATAGGTCCCATATGGACATATGAACGTTGTCTTCTCTTGATCCTCACTATGGATTGCGATCTGGTTGTATCCTGAATAACCGTCGAGGAAACAATAGAAGGCATATCCTGCTAACCGCTCTAACATCTGATCAATGAAGGGCAAAGGGAAATGATCCTTCCTTGTGGCTTCGTTGAGCTTTCTGTAATCTACACAGACTCGCCATCCAGTTATTGTTCTTGTGGGCAATAACTCGTCTTTCTCGTTAAGGACTATGGTTGTTCCTCCCTTATTTGGTACAACGTGAACGGGGCTGGTCCACACACTGTCAAAGATCGGGTAAATAATACCGGCATCAAGAAGCTTGATCACCTCTTTTCGCACAACCTCCTTCATGTGCGGATTCAGTCTACGTTGCGGCTGGACAGATGGCTTGTGCTCCTTTTCCATCAAGATTCTGTGGACACAGACTGTTGGACTGATACCTTTTATGTCATCTATTTTCCATGCGATTGCATCCTTGTTCCTTCGCAAAACGGCCATGAGTTGTGCCTTTTGATCCAGAGTTAACTTTGAGGATATGATGACTGGACTTCCACTGGGTGGTTCAAGGAAAGCATACTCGAGGTGTGCAGGCAACGATTTCAATTCTGGTTTAGACACCGGCACAGTTGGTATCTCCGGTGGTTCTTGATGAGTAGAAACAGTAGGATCGAAAGGAGGTGTCGGTAGGTTGGATTCAATGGAACAGCCTGTTCCTTCGTATATGTTCACCTCTTCTCCCAATAAAGTCTCTAGAGTGTCCTGTTCCTGCAAAGTAGAAAGACTTTGAAAATCATCCAAGAAACAGCATGTGTCATCATTATTGTTTGCACGTCTCATTGCCTCGTTCATTTTGAAAATGACTTCTTCCCCATTAATCCTTAAGAATAATTGTCCCTCTCATACGTCTATCAATGCTCTACCCGTGGCTAAAAATGGTCTACCTAGGATAATAGGAACATGCAAGTCTTCATCAATGTCCATTATAATGAAATCAACGGGCAAAATGAATTTTCCTACTTTGACTAGCACGTCTTCCACTACTCCCCTAGGGTAACATACTGATCGATCGGCCAACTGAATGGACATACGAGTAGGTTGGGGTTCTCCTAATCCAAGTTTAGCATATACAGAAAAAGGCATCAGATTTATGCTAGCTCCTAGGTCACATAGTGCATTTTCTATATTTAGCTTTCCAATTGAACAAGGAATAGAAAAACTCCCTGGATCTTTTAGCTTCTTGGGTAGCTGCTGCTTGTTTTGGAGTATTGACGAACAATCTCTGTTGAGTTGGATCATGGAAATGTTTTCCAGCTTCTTTTTGTTAGACAGGAGGAATTTGGCGTACGTAGGCATCTGTGACAACGCTTCTACGAAAGGAATGTTGATGTGCAACTTCCTTAAGGTATCCAATACTTTAGAATTTTGTTCTTCCAGCTTTTTGTTGATCAATGGCGTTGGATATGGCACAGGTGGAACATACGGTGCCAGTGGCTTATACATCTTCTCGTTTTCCCATTGATCCTGCTTACTGGTATAGGTTGTCTTCCTGCTTTCTTCTTCACTGGGAACAGCCTGTTCCTGCCCCCTTTCAGCTTCTTTGGACATTCCTGTGCATTCAACATTTTCATTAGTCGAAATAATGGGTTGAGTTTCCTTACCTGCCCTCAGGGTGATTGCCATGACATCGCCCTTTGGATTTGGCTCTGTGTTGCTCAGCATTATTCCCTTTCCTTGACGTAGATGCAGCCAACTAGTGAACCTGTGTTTCCAGACTTTTTATTGATGCTTGTGTCTGTTTCATGAACTGCATCATCATTGTTTTCATATCTGGCTTTATCTCTTCTTTTGGTGGCATAGGTTGTTTATAATGCTGTTGAGGTTGCCTTTGGTAGTATCCTGCCTGCTGTTGTTGATATCTTGGTTGTTCCTGCTGGTTCGACTGGCCTGTCCATCCAAAATTTGGATGGTTTCTTGTGGCAGGATTATACGTGTTGGAATACGGGTTAGGTGGATTCCTCTGATTACATCCTGCATAATCACATTCTGCCTGTGCGCCCTTTCCCTGCTTAACTCCGTGACAGTTGATACTGAAATGAAGACCTCCACAAAAATCGCAAATGTCATTGAATGGTGGTTCGTTGTGAATCGAAGAAACATTTATCTTGCCCAGCTGTCTAGCAAGCTGTTCTACCTGACTTGTCAATTTTGACACAACATCATCATTTCCCATCTTCTTCCCTTCACTTCTGGCGGAGTGCCAGTTGTAACTTGTGCTTACTACCTTCTCAATAAGGTCATACAAAGCCTGTGGCTCAAGATCTTTTGGTTTACCGTTGGCTATGGATTCAATCTGGATTTTGTAGATGTTTGTCACACCATTATAGAAATTCTGCACTTGCATCCACATAGGGATACCATGATTTGGTACCCTTCTCAATAGCTCTTTGTATCTTTCCCAGGCTTCTGCTAGCGACTCATCCTCTTCTTACACAAACCGCGACACTTCATTTCTCAGTTTTATGGCTTGTCGAGGTGGGAAATATTTCATCAGAAAAGCTCGTGCCATTTCTTCCCAACTTGTGATTGTCCCTGGCTGTAAATTTCTTAGCCAGTTCTTCGCTTTATCCCTTAGGGAAAAAGAAAACAGCTTCAGTCTGATTACGTCGTCAGAAACGCCTCTGTTTGATCTGAATGTGTTGCACAACGTGATGAATTCTTGAATATGCCCATTTGGATCTTCAGATTGAAACCCATTAAATTGTACCGAGGCCTGGATCATCTGTATCATGGACCCCTTCACCTCGAACATGTTGTTCCCCTCGTTGGGTAACACGATACATGATGAATGTCCCTCTGTGGTTGGCCTCGAATAATCTCTGATTCGCATAACAGGAGGGTTATTATTCTCTCCTTCTTCTTCTTGGTTTGGTTGAACTGGTTGTTCGGGTGGCACCCTTCCAGCCATTCTTCTCTCTCTTTGTCGTTCTCTTTATCGTGCACGTCGAGCTCCTGCTCTGTTTCGTCTACACGTTCTCTCTACTTCGAGATCAATAGGAAAAACAGGAGGTCCAGCTCTGCGCATAAACTGGTAAAGAACTTCTTTTTCCTGCACGCCTTAGCAAATAGATTAAAAACACCCTGTTTCACAGAAATTTTAGATAAATTTTATTGCTTTCAATCCCCGGCAACGACGCCAAAAACTTGTTGTCCTCCAATGTGACTCTATCAAGTTCACTAGATACAAGTAATAAAGTGATAAGTCAAGTATCGTATCCACAGGGATTGAGATCAAAATGATATGAGAAAATCGTTGCTGAACAGAGTGTGTGTGTAAAGGTATCTTCTTAGTAGGATTGATTGTTTGAGTGTGAACAGTTAAGATAAAAGATTGCTAAAGCTATGAAAGATATGACAGATAGAAGACAGTTTAAAGGATAGAACAGGCTAGGCACTGCCGAACAGGTTGTGCAAGGCCATACAACACTACAACGAATTTGCTATAATACCAACGAAGTCAAAGTATCAGCTTTAATGCCCACTTAAGTTAACTTTCGTGTGTTCTTAAGTTCCTAAGATTTGCTAGAGCCAATAGCGTCCTAAAGGAACTTTCTTTCTTGCATTAAGATCAAAGTTGCATTTCTGTTAAGAAAACCTTTGACACAACCATCTAACATGTCTGCTTCGAGGTTGTGAGATCGATAGAGATATCAGTGAAGATGCAAGTAGTGTCCTAACATTCATCTATCACATGCATATATGCCGAAGCATAAAAAGTAAAAATCCTCATCAACACATCATTGGAAAAATACTACACATTCATTGAAAGAGTTATAAAACTTACATCACCGGCCCGGACTAGCCGTGCCTATTCAAAATGGATTACTCACTCATATCAAGCAGTGAGCAATCAGAAGTTCTTGCTACAGTCAGAAACTCCATTGGAGCTCTTCTCTAACGCCTCGAAAGTTAATTTTCTATTCTAAATAATAAAATATCCGAGGATGAACCTACCCCATCTTTCCTTTGCTACATCTATTTAAAGGAGAAAGACCGGGCCAAAATTGGTACCCGAAAGTACCCTAAAAGTATTACAAAAAATAAGTCAACACTAACTACTAAACAAAATAGAAATGATTATGGATCCTTTTGACCCTTGAACACTCAAGGGTCGAAACATCTTGTCGTCATGTTACTTTAGGAAATGCCACCGAAACACTTTTCCACCTGCTGCCTTTGCCACGCCCACCTCTGATCTGTCGCTATCCGTCATTAGAATATCCGGCATTTGACCGCTGGATCATAGAAAGGCTCTACTCCTCTTTGGTAGTTGCGAAACAAGCTGTTTCCAGCGAGTTTGGCTTTAATCTTTGCTTATCTATAAAAAAACATTAATCATCCCTTTTATTCTTGCAATATAACATAAAAACACCCTAATTATCGTATGAATCTTATGTTAATACTTAGTCAATTTCATGCCTAACAGACACCATTGCTCAACAGGGACGTGCCGCTTTCGAAGATTTGCCCGAGTTGGCAGGCAACCAGCGAACTTTCTCCACAGCAAATCACGAACTTTTGGAGGGACCCGTCGACCCCAGATTGACTTCCACTCGACTCCTAGCATTTGGTTGTTTGGCGCCAATGTCACCTCCACCTGTTTGCTATAGGCACTTCTAACAGAGAACCATCCAGACGATGTAAGACCCCAGCCCCAAGAGTCCGCGGCTTGTCGGATGCTGAGCTGTACGCGCAGAATTAAATCTAAATCCCTTTCAGTAAATAGGCCTCTGATCATGTCCTCATTCCAACCCGTCGCCTCTCCGCTTCTGAGATCCGCCACTACCATGCTATCCACCCCTTCCAACAGTGTACTTTTCACATATGGGTCGCCAGCCGGGAGCCAAGGCTCGTACCAAATATTCATTGCAGCACCATCGCCCACCACTCTCCTTGCTCCGCTACAGATTAGGTGCTTAGATGCCATAATGCTTCTCCATAGAAAGCTCGGGTTATAACCGAGTTCAGATTCCAAAAAGGAGGATTCGGGATAATACCGAGCCTTATACACCCGAGCCACAAGCAAATCTAGACTGGACAGAAGGCGCCAGCGCTGTTTGGAGAGTAAGGCCAAATTGAAGTGGTGCATGCGCCTAAACCCCATTCCCCCCTCTACTTTAGGCATACAGAGTTTATCCCAGGATTTCCATCGTAAACTCGAGTTGTTCTGACCCATCGAACCCCACCAGAAGGAGTTCATCATCCTTTCTAATTCAGTACAAGTTCCTTCAAGCAATAGAAATAGGCTCATGGCATAAGAGGGCATAGCCTGTATAACAGATTTCAACAAGACCTCCTTGCCTGCTCGTGAGAGTGATTTGGACTTCCAACTGTTCAGCCTTGCTCTGATTCTGTCACTGACATAACGAAAGACCTGCGATTTACTTCTCCCAACCAGCGAAGGGAGTCCCAAATACATCCCGGGGATAGTTACTCTTGAGATGTTAAACAAAGAGCTCAAATTACGGCACACTTCAGGACCACAATTCCTACTAAAGGAGATAGAGGACTTACTGAAATTGACCTGTTGACCAGAGGCTTTCTCATACTTGTTTAAACATTGCTTAACTGATTCACTCTCCTCCTCCGTAGCACGAAAAAACAGGTAGCTATCATCAGCGAAGAACAGATGGGAGATGGGTGGTGCTGAGCGAGCTACACGGCATCCATGAATCCTCCCATCCGACTCGAGGTGGGAAAGTGAAGCCGACAGGCCTTCCGCACAGATCAAGAACAGGTATGGGGAGATTGGGTCCCCTTGCCTAAGTCCCCAGCTCGGCCTTATCGGACCCATTACATGTCCACTGCTTACTATATGATAAGAAGCCTCTGTTACACACTGCATCACTAGATCCGTCCATCTGTTATCGAACCCAAGTTTACCCATCATTTCCCTCAGGAACTACCACTCTACTCTGTCATAGGCCTTAGCCATGTCAAGCTTTAGGGAAGCGAATCCAATCCTCCCTTGTGTTTTCCTATTCAAGAAGTGGTTCACCTCAAAAGCTAGCATTATATTATCAGTGATCAACCGCCCGGGGATAAAAGCACTCTGAGTTTCAAACACAATTAGGTGCAGGACTGATTTTAACCTGTTAGCAATTTTTTTGGACATGATTTTATAAATAACATTACATAATGCAATGGGGTGGAGATCAGATACAAGTTCAAGCTTATCTTTCTTTGGAATAAGGACAAGGTGAGTAGCATGAATGTCTGTAGGGAGCTTACCGGAATTTAGCCAGCGAAGACATGAGGTGACGACATTCGGACCAACTAAGTCCCAGTAGTGCTGATAGAAGCATGGGTTGAACCCGTCGGGACCCGGACTCTTATCAGGGTGCATTGAGAATACAGCTATTTTGATCTCGTCCGTGGTGAACGGCTGAAGAAGCTTTTGGTTGTCAGCCGTCGATAGTCGTGGGTGCACGCTGTTAAGAATAAAATCTGGCTCACAGCCTGTGGAGGTGAAAATATTGGTATAATAGTCAGTAATAATCGTGGACAGGCCAGCCGACCAGTCGACCCAATCTCCCTCCTTATTTTTCAACCGAACCAAAGAGTTCTTCTTCTTGCGTCCCGACGCTGCCAAGTGAAAAAATTTAGAATTTAGGTCACCTGCCTGAAGCCACATCTTCTTACTCATTTGTTTCCAATACACTTCCTATTTCAATAGGATGGCGTCAAGTTTTCCCCTAGCTTCCAAGAATAAGGCCTGTCCATCCGGAACCAGGCTCGCTTTTAGCCTCCGCACTTCCTTGCGGCAGACTGCAATTTGGCTACGGAATTCGCTGCGAATCCGACGCCCCCACGCTGCTAAAACCTCACTGCAATTAGCCTGTCGCTGTAACACATCACCTGGGGATCCCTCATTCCAAGCCCGACGTACCAAATCCGCACACTCCGCTTCCCCAGTCCAACAGTTCTCAAAGCGAAAAGAGTGTGAAGGGCTCGGATGAGCATCAATTACCGTAAGGTACAGGGCCGAATGGTCACTACAGGACGTATCCTCGTTTGCTATCACGACCATCGGGAAGAGTGACAACCAAGACGCCGAGGCTAGCCCACGATCTAATTTCTCTTCAATAAGCGAAGGCGAACCCCTACTCTTTTCCCAAGTGAAAGGGTACCCAACCATTTGGACTTCACCAAGCCCGCTATAACAGACCGCATTCTGAAAACCCTGCATGAGTGAATCAGGGTGACGGTTTCCACCCCGCTTTTTTCTAGGGATCATAATATCATTGAAATCACCTATTACAAGCCATGGACATGATGAGGCGGAACTCAGAGACTTTAGCAGACCCCAAGACTCAGAGCGGCGAGACCGTTCAGGACAACCATATAAACCGGTTAATCGATACTCCGGCAAACCTGTAACCGAAACCACTGCATCAACAAAATTAGGAGAGAAACAACGAAGGTTAATAGATCCCGGGTGCTTCCAGAATAACGCTAGGCCCCCCCCACAATTAATAGGATCCACAGTAAATAAACCAGCGTACGAGATTTTTTTTATTGCATCAACTTTATTGCGGTTACATTTCACTTCCATCAAAAAAATAAAGTCAGGCTTAATGCGGGAAACAAACTCTACTAGTTGACGAACCGTACGGGCGTTGCCTAACCCCCTACAATTCCAGGATAACACGCTCATGACCCCTGGCGGGCCTAAGTCTCAGGTCCCACAAACATTGTCTTCCCCTGGCTGCTTTCACTATCACTACACATCTCCTCTTCTCCCATCATCCCTTTTCTAGCCTGTTGAACATAATCTTCAATCCTTTGCCTCTTTGCATCTGAGATGTCGACCCCTACACTTTCAATTTCGGATACTAATGACTGCACTGCTCCTCGAGGAGGTCCGAAGCCAGGCGGCGTTGTCATTCCCGCAGCAGGTTTCCCCTCACTAGGCTGCTGTGCAGGTTTGAATATCTTTGGAAGAGGGTACTTAGAGCTAGACGCCCTGTGTTGCTTTTGGTTGGTTATATCCGCCAAAGGTGATGGCTGAGCAGGCTGGGGATTTTGTAGCAGGAAGCGGGATTGTAGTTGATTACCAACACGGCGGCTCGGGGCTCTCATCCAAGTACCATAGACCTTTTCCATAGATGATGGCTCGGTAACATCTAGCAGAGCCGGGCAGAATTTGTCTGTGTGGCCAATGCGTCCGCAGTAGAAACAGAATGTAGGAAGCCGTTCATACTTAAACTGCACCCATGACACTGAACCACCAGACCTACTGATTTTCATTTTCCTCTTCAATGGTTGAAACACATTTAGCAAGACCCTGAGGTAAGTTCTTCCTACACCCAAGAAGTTATTCGGATCAGCCTCAACAAAGGATCCCAGGAAATTTCCGATGCTTCTTGCAACACTCTCAGACATGAATCCCGGTGGCAACTCATATACCTGTACCCAAAATTCCGTATCGGTCAGTTGAGCTACCTGTGGAATGCTCCCCTCCTCTAGAGTTTGTAGGATCAACAGGTGTTGCTCGAATGTCCACGGACCTCCTTTTAGCACCCGGTCCCTTTCCAACGGATGATAGAACTCAAAGCGGAATATATTCGGACCCAGATCCTCGATAAAAATCCATTTGGATGGCATCCATATCTCTGCCAGTGTGTTTTTCATATACGACGCCTTCACCGTTCGGTCAGTTAGGAAAGTGCCGATGAGGCTCTAGGTCGGAGAGGCGATTATCGGTGTGCCTTCATCAGATTGCAGGACTAGTCCTACCGATTGCTCGGACTCCAGCGTGATCTGATCACAGAGGTTAGTGATAGCATCCATAGAAATAGGTGATCAGAATAGCAGGGAGGCTGGTTTTAAGTGCGGCGACGGTGGCTGGCTCATCAACAGCGAGAGATTCTCAATTCTTAGGGTTTAACTTTACCTTGAAGGAATGCTAAAAAGTCTTTAATACATGTTTAGTTATTCGTGTACATGCATTTAATTTGGTGGACATCCATTAATGATAATTATCCTTAATGGTAATTATTTATAACACTCCCCATTGGATGTCCATCCATGCGAATAGGGCACTGCCTCATTAAAAACCTTACCAAGTAAAACCCAGTGGGAAAAAAACCATTGGTCAAGGGAAAAAGAGTACAGTGTTTACTCCCCCCTATTCGTAGTATTACTGAAGATTTCTGAGATGGCGCATTCCAATACCGTAAACCAACTTCTTAAAAGTTGTAGAAGGTAATGCCTTTGTGAATAGATCTGCCAGATTGTCACTTGATCGAATTTGTTGAACACTGATTTCACTATTCTTTTGAAGATCATGTGTAAAGAAAAATTTTGGTGAAATATGCTTTATTCTGTCTCTTTTAATGTAGCCTTCCTTCAGTTGAGCAATGCAAGCTGCATTATCTTCATATATTGTAGTCGGTGTTCCTTCATCTGATGATCTACCACATGACTCTCGAATATGCTTGGTTAACGATCTTAGCTAAACACATTCTCGGCTTGCTTCATGAATAGCTATTAACTCAGCATGATTTGAGGAAGTAGCTGTAATAGTTTGCTTCGTAGAGCGCCAAGATATAGCTGTACTTCCATATGTGAATAAATAGCCTGTTTGTGATCGAGCTTTGTGTGGATCAGATAAGTAACTCGTATCCGTATAGCCTACTAATTTAGGTTTAGATTCATATTCATAAAATAAACCCAAATCAATAGTTCCTTGAAGATAACAGAATATATGCTCAATTCCATTCTAATGCCTTCGTGTAGGTGCAGAGCTGTATCTAGGTAACAAATTGACAGAAAAAGCAATATCGGGCCTCGTATTGTTAGCAAGATACATTAGTGCACCTATTGCACTAAGATATGGTACTCTAGGACCAAGAATCTCTTCCTTATCCTCCCGAGGTCGGAAAGGATCTTTGATTACATTGAGTGATCGAACAACCATTGGACTACTCAATGGATGTGCTTTGTCCATATAAAATCTTTTAAGGATCTTTTCTGTGTAAGTGGATTGGTGAAGAAAGATTCCATTTTCTAGGTGATCAATTTGTAAGCAAAGATAAAATTTTGTCTTTCCAAGGTCTTTCATCTCAAATTCCTTTTTCAAATAATCCACTGCTTTTGAAATCTCTTCAGGAGTTCCAATAATATTCAAATCATCTACGTAAATAGAAATGATGGAAAATTCAGTTCCCGATCTCTTTATGAAAACACATGGACAAATTTGATCATTCTTATAACCCTCTTTCAACAGATATTCACTAAGACGATTATACCACATGCGTCTAGATTGTTTCAGTCCATACAAGGACCTTTGTAACTTTATCGAATAAAGTTCTCGTTTTTCACATTTTTCTTGTAACTTAAATCCTTAAGGGATTTTCATGTAGATATCGTTATCTAGTGAGCCATATAGATAAGTTGTAACTACATCCATTAAGCGCATGCTCAATCTTTCTTGTACTGCCAAGCTAATGAGATATCAAAAAGTTATTGCATCCACGACAGGAGAATATGTCTCCTCATAATCAATCCCAGGTCTTTGGGAAAAACCTTGTGCAACAAGTCTTGCTTTATATCTCGTAACTTCATTTTTCTTATTTCTCTTTCTAACAAATACCCATTTGTATCCTACGGGTTTAACACCTTTCGGTGTTTGGACTACTGGTCCAAAAACCTCGCGTTTGTTGAGAGAATTCAATTCTGCTTGGATTGCATCTTTCTATTTTTGCCAGTCATTTCTACCTTGGCATTCTTGAACAGATTGTGGTTCATGATCCATATTTTCATTTATAATGTTCATTGCCACATTATATGCAAAAATATGATCCACAATTATTTCCTTTTTATCACATCTCTTTTCAGAACTAACATAATTTATTAAAATCTCTTCATTTGTAACAACTTCAAGTGTTTGTGCAACTTCAGGTGTTTGCACTATTTCAGGGGTTTGCACTTCTTCAGGAAGTGTGTTTATGTTAGTATTTACATCTTCAATAGATTCATTCTTATCATTGACCGATTTTCTTTTTCTAGGATTTTTATCCTTTGAACCAATAGGTCGTCCACGCTTCAGGCATGCTTGAGAATGATTATCATGTTTTTCTTCAGGAATTTCAATACGAATTGGTGCATTAACTGCTGGTATATGCGATTTTGTTACTCGTTTTGGATCAGCAAGTGCATCTGGCAACTGATTTGCTAAATTTTGAAGATGAATTATTTTCTGAACTTCTTGTTCACAATCCTTTGTTTTAGGATCCATGTGAGAGAGTGATGAAGCTTTCCATGTTATTGCCTTTTCCACATCTTTATTTTCTCCCCCTAATTTAGGGAATGTGAATTCATCAAAATGACAATCTGCAAAATGTGCAGTAAACATATCTCCCGTTAATGGCTCAAGATATTTAATTATTGAGGGAGATTCATAAACAACATAAATTCCTAATCTCCTTTGAGGACCCATTTTAGTACGTTGTGGTGGAGCAATAGGAACATATACTGCACATCCAAAAATTCTTAGATGAGAAATATTTGGCTCATGACCAAAAGCTAATTGTAATGGGGGATACTCATGATAGCTTGTTGGTCTAATAGATATAAGTGATGCTGCATGTAAAATTGCATATCCCCACACAGATGTAGGAAGATTAGTTCGCATGAGTAATGGTCTAGCGATTAATTGCAGACGTTTAATAAATGATTCTACTAGACCATTTTGTGTATGAACATAAGCTACAGGATGTTCAACACTTATCTCAAGTGACATACAATAATCATTATATGTTTGGGATGTGAATTCACCGATATTATCAAGACGAATTGTCTTAATTGGATAATCATGAAACTGTGCTCTTAATCTAATGATTTGAGCAAGTAATCTCGCAAAAGCTATATTGCGTGATGATAATAAACATACATGTGACCATCGAGTAGAAGCATCAATTAGAACCATAAAGTACCTAAATGGTCCACATGGTGGATGAATCGGTCCACATATATCGCCTTAAAGACATTCTAAAAATGTCAGTGATTCAATTCCAATCTTACCCTTCGAAGGCCTTATAATTAATTTGTCTTGCGAACAAACAACACAAAAATACTCATTGCTTTGAAGAATCTTCTGGCTCTTCAATGGATGCCCATGTGCATTTTCTATAATTTTTCTCATCTTTATAGAACCAGGATGACCCAGTCTATCATGCCAAATCTTATAAATATTTGAATCAGTAAACTTCTGGTTTACTGTAAGATTTGCTTCAATCACATTAATGAATGTGAAATATAAACCAGAGGATAAAGTATTAAATTTCTCCATCATACATTTCTTCCCTGAAATTATATTCGTAACATAAAGACATTCTTGATTTCCTTCATTTACAGTCTCAATATGATATCCATTTCTGCGAATATCTTTGAAACTTAGCAAATTTCTGTGAGATTTTGGGGAAAATAATGCATTATTTATAATAAACTTTGTTCCTCTTGGTAGGATTATACTGGCTCTTCTGGAGCCTTCAATTAATTTTGTGTTACCAGATATTGTAGTAACAACTGCTTCTCCATTTCTTAATGAAGAAGAATATTTTGCATCTTTAAGAATAGTATGTGTAGTGGCACTATCCACAATGCATTTATTTGCTTCATTTATCTTGAACTTAATTAATACTGGGGAAGTATTCATCTTCTTCATTGAAGAAAACAAGGACATATTATTATTTATTCAAAATAAAAATTACATAAAAATAAAATACATTAATAAAATAAAATTACAAATAAATACATGACATTAATTTTCATCTTCAGTGGGTGCGATGGGTTCGGTGGGTGCAGAAAGGAGGAAATCTGTCATATCCAAATGAGAAATATCCACTGGGGTATCTTTATCAAAGTCACAATTAGTTTCAATATTGTTGCCTTGCTTTTTCATTGATGCTTGATAAAGTAAAACCAAATGTTTTGCCGTACGATAGGTACGTGACCAATGACCAGTCATGCCACAACGATAGCACGTAGTTTCATTCCCATTTGGATTCTCATTTGAACTCTTGCCCTGGTTATTCCTTTTGTCAAATTTTTCAATTTGATTTTTCCACTTCTGGTGGGAATTAGTATTTTTATTATTATAACCACCATAATTATAACCACGGCCATTTCCACCACGACCATATCCGCGACCTCGTCCACGACCGCGACCACGGCCACGACCACGTCCACGGTTATTTTCATTATTATATAAAGTTGCATTCACTTCTGGGAATGCGGTCGATCCAGTAGGACGAGACTCGTGATTTTGCATTAAGAACTCGTTATTTTGTTCCGCTACTAGTAGGCAAGAAATTAAATCAGAATATTTTTTAAAGCCCCTCTCTCTGTATTGTTGCTGCAGAATCACATTAGATGCATGAAAAGTAGAGAAAGTTTTCTCTAACATAAGTTCATCCGTAACAACATCTCCACCCAATGTTAATTTTGATGTGATTCTAAAAAGTGCAGAATTATATTCTGATACTGACTTAAAATCCTGCAACCTTAATGTTGCCCAGGCAGAACGAGCCTTTGGTAACATGACCAACTTCTAGTGGTCATACCTTTCTTTTAAATTTTTCCATAAGACATATGGATCTTTTATTGTCAAATATTCTGACTTTAATCCTTCATCAAGATGATGACAGAGAAAAATCATTGCTTTTGCACGGCTCTGCATATCAGTATTATTTTTCTCTTTGATAGTATTACCAAGACCCTTGGCCTCCAAATGAATTTCAGCATCTAGCACCCACGTAAGATAATTATTCCCCGAGATGTCAAGTACCATAAATTCAACATTTGTAAGGTTTGACATGTCTAAAATATGATACAAACAATTTTGTTAGAACACAAAAAAATAATATGTAATAAATAAAATTAATAGCACTTACTTGAGATTATTGGAAGAACAAATTTTGTCGAAATTAATTAATAGAGCAAATTCGTGCTGATAACATGTTATAAAATTATCGAAATTATAGTGTGATTATAACCACACTTATATATAGATTAATAAATATATGTAAATATATATGGAGATTAATAATAATGAAGAACTTAGATTGAGAGAAAGATTATAATAGTATAAAGCTTAATCTTGGTATACATTACAAATGGGGGTATAACCCTATTTATAGTAGTAGGCTTACAAAATGAGTGGTCCTAATTGCACTTATCTTTAAGCATAACATGTGTATATTTAATACATGTTTAGTTGTTCGTGTATATGCATTTAATTTGGTGGCTATGCATTTAATATGGTGGACATCCATTAATGATAATTATCCTTAATGGTAATTATTTATAACAATATATATATATATATATATAAAGTAGTTAAAAAATAGAATTATCTTTTTAGAAAATATTATCGTCAATAATTAGAAATAAGATAAAAAAAATAGTATTTTAATATAATAAAAATGTAATTCAATATGAATAACATATTAAACTAAATTTCAAAATATAGTTCAAATTATATTTAAAAATGTTTTTTTAATACTGGTGGAAATGTTTCTTTAATAATTTTTAAAAAATAGGAATTGAGGGTCACTCCAATTCTTAGTTGGACCGTCGGGTCATGGATTCACCCTGATTTTTATTGGATTATTATATTTTGTAAAACTCAACATGACCTAGATCACGAGCTCGTCCAGTTCCCAATCCAACCAACAAGTTTGGATTTGGATAAATTATTAGAAGCATCCGGTTTTTCATGTTAAATGGAGGATCTCTTGTACATATTTTGACACGTGTAACATAGATACACATATATTATAATAGGTTCCACTATTTTAATTATTACGTGGGGTCACAATACACGTGTCCAAATGTAAATTGGAGGTTCTCCGAGTGATATAGAATACCAAGTGCTTAATATAAGAACTCTCGGATTTGACAATACTGTTTTCTATGTGCAGTGCAGCATTATTTTTTTAAAAAAATTCATTGGTTTCGCTAATTTACAAATAAATATCTATAGTATTTTTTTTTTAATTAAAAACAGAGGACTGATTTTTTTTTTTCAATTACAAATTAAAATTTTTTAGCTGAATGCATATATACACACCTAAACTTGGCAAGTTTTGTCTAATGTCACTCGAACTTTTAAAATAACGTATCGCATACCTATAGTTGGCTCATTCGGATCTCCTATACACAAAATCATTGATTTTTTCGTCTTTGACAGATAAAGTGGCATACCGAACGAACTCCCAAGCTTTTCTTTTTTCTATAACACGCATACCACCTCGTTCGTTAAAGACGAAAAATCAACGATTTTGTGTGTAGGAGGTCCGAATGAGCCAACTATAGGCGTATAATAGATTTTTAAAGCCAACTACAGGTGTGCAATAGATTTTTAAAGCCAACTATATGTTTGTAATAGGTTATTTTAAAAATTCAGAATGTCAATAGACAAAACGTGCCAAGTTAAAGAGTGTAAATATGCATTAACCCAAGATTTTTAGATTGAACCATTCATCAACATATAGTCACATTTTTTATTGGGAAAAGTACAAAAATAAACCTTGTGGTTTAGCCCATTTTCGAACTGCACCCATGTGGTTTAAAAGTTTGCAAAGTGGTACCATGTACTTCATTCCGTTAGCAAACACTTACCAAATTGACTAACAGTGTTAAAAGTCAAAGGGAAAAGAGTTAATTTGATCCTTATATTTATTTATTTTATAAATTAACACTCCTTATTATCTAATTATCACAAACAAACCCCCAAATTAAAAATAAAAATCAAATACACGTTCTTCTCTATCTCTTTCTAATTTTTTTTTTCTTCTTTCTCCCTTCTCTATCTAAAAATATAAAATTAACTTTGATTTGTATAATAGGTAATATAATCCAAATATTAAGTTAAAAATACATAATCAACTTTATGCCGGGAACTTCCTCTACCGACAACCTGTTCATTTGATTTAGCAAACACTTTCTCTACTCTGTCACCTAATATATCTTTGATGGTTTTGCAGAGGTTTTCAACTGATTTCTACTTTTCCTCCTTTTTTTTTGCTGAAACCAGCTTCTTTCCGTCATACTCTTTCAATTGCCCAACAGCGTATTCATCAATGGCGTCTACCATGAAGAGAACTTCGTATCCCTTCTTTTTGAGTCGCTCCAGGAATAGAGAATTCGCGACCGCCTTTTTGCTTTCACCTGTGATGTAGTAAATGTCCTTCTGGCCTTCTTTCATTCTGGTCACATAGTCTTTCAAGCTCGTCATCTCCTCACCACTCTTGGTTGAGTGGTAGCGAAGTAAATCCGCTAACTTGGTTCTGTTCTGACTATCCTCATGAATGCCCAATTTCAAGTTCTTTGAGAAAGACTCGTAGAACTTGTTGTAATCATCCTTGTTCTCTGCAATCCCGTTGAACATCTCAATGCATTTCTTCACAAGATTCTTCCTGATTACCTTGAGGATCTTGTTCCGTTGGATGTTCTGGCATAAAGTTAATATCTGTGTAATTATTCTCTATTGCAGATCAACACATTTTTCTGGTCTAATTTGCTACATTATCAATTGAGGGTTGTTTGACATTGGAAATCGAGGGATTGTGGTTCTTAGGGGGAATGCGGGCAATGGTATGACGGGAATGGGATAGCAGAAGGTTTGGACTATGGCCAAGAAGTTTCGTTCTATTCTCGTCAGTGGTGCTCCCAATCAAGAGACATGGATGATGAAAAGGTTGCGGTGTCTGCACTTAAATGTTGCTGGTAAAGTATTGCCATTGTTACAAAATTGAGAACTTTGTTCTATTTTTGTATTTAATTAAAATGTATGTTTTGTTCTTAATGTTCGTAAACTTTAGTTTATGATATTTGACTCTTTGAAAGTTAATTATGATTAGTTGTTAGAAGTTTGTAGAAGAGTCAAGAAAGTAGAAGTTTGTAGAAGTCATGTACTGTACAAGATATTTTAGTTTAGTATAAATAGAAATGAAGTACCTCTCTAGAATGAGAGAGTTTTATCTATTTCACTATAATCTATCTATCTATTTGTTCTCTATAATCACTATCAAAAACAGAGTGTCTGAAATTGCAGCTAGTTCTCTTCTGAAATTAACAAGTGGTATCAGAGCCTTCTTCTCAAGGGACCTGCCAAAGGATCTTTTTTCTCAAAGGGGAAATGGCATCCAACAATCAACCAGTTCCTCAATTTAATGGAGAAAATTATCACATCTGGGCTTTCAAAATGGAAGCATACCTAGAATCTCTGGGTTTATGGGATGTGGTACGGGAAGACACGGATCCACCACCTCTTCAACAGAATCCAACCTTGTCTCAGATTAAGGCACATGAAGAGCTCAAGCAAAAAAAACCCAAGGCTCTTACTGCAATCCACTCTGCTCTTTCAGATATGGTCTTCAATAAGGTAATGAATATAAAATCTCCAAAGCAAGCATGGGATAGGTTGAGGGAAGAATATGAAGGAGATGATAGAGTTAAGTCTGTCCGTTTATTCACTCTTATAAGGGAATTCAACTCACTAAGCATGAGAGAAGATGAGTTGATATCTGAATATTCTTCCAGGTTGATGAATTTAGTGAACAAAATCAAGCTCTTAGATAATGGGTTTTCAGATTCAAGGGTGAAGGAGAAGCTAATGGTAAGCCTCCCATCAAAATTTGAATCGAAAATTTCAGCAATTGAAGAGTTTTGTGATGTGAAATCTCTATCAATTACTGAAATTATAAGTAAGCTTCAAGCTTTTGAGGAGAGAATCAATCTCAGAGATGGTGGCAACATGGAGGGGGCTTTTCAAGCTAACTCTAAAGGAAAACAGTTCAGAAGGGAATTGAAGAAATCTGTAGGAGAAGGTTCAGATAAGGGCAAGAGAGGACAAGGATCAAAAGATCAAGGTAGAAAAGGAAATTTCCCACCTTGCAAACACTGCACTAGAACAAATCATAAGGAGGAGGATTGTTGGTTCAAAGGAAAACCTCCTGTTAAATGTAGATTTTGCAAAAAGATGGGTCACATTGAAAAAAGCTGCCGGCAAAAAAGGGCTCAAACTCAAGGCAGAATGACACAGCTAGCAAACGTCTCCACTCAAGATGACGATGAAGATGACGAACCGAAAGCGAGTTTATTTCTTGCTTCTCACAAATTCAGCCCACTTGATAGTCAATATTGGCTGATTGACAGTGGGTGTACAAGTCATATGGCCAAGGAGGAAGCTGCTTTCTACAAGCTAAACAAAGATGTGAAGATCAAGGTGAGACTCGGAAATGGGCAACTGGTTGAATCAGCTGGTAGAGGGGTAATTGCAGTGCAAACAAAACAAGGTACGAAATTTATAAATCAAGTTTTGTTTGTGCCATCTCTTACTCATAACTTACTAAGCGTCTCACAAATGCTGCAACATGGTTACTCTCTCATTTTTAAAAATAATCAGTGTTGCATATATGATGATAAAGATGTTTTGTTGGTGAAAGTGCCTATGGTAGACAAATGTTTTACTTTAAACATGTCTTATGCTGAAGAAAATTTGAATTTAACCAGTCATGATGAGTCTATATTATGGCACCATCGTTTTGGCCATTGTAGTTTCAATTCATTAGTTAAACTAAGTAAGGAGGGGCTGGTTAGATTTATTCCTGAAATCATCATGTCTGTTGATGTATGTGGTACTTGCCAATTTGGTAAAATGCATAGACAACCTTTCCCCTCAATGGCTACTTGGAGAGCCACAAAGAGGTTGGAACTTGTGCATAGTGATGTTTGTGGCCCTATGAAAACGGAATCTTTGAATAAGAATCGATATTTTGTGTTGTTTGTGGATGATTTTACTAGAATGACATGGATTTATTTCATTAGAAATAAATCTCAAGTCTTTGATGTCTTCAAGAAGTTCAAGAAGCTTGTGGAGAATCAAAGTGGTTGCAAGATTAAATATTTTAGGACTGATAACGGGAAGGAGTACAACTCCATTGAGTTCAGAGATTTATGCGATAATGAAGGAATCTGTCATCAATTGACAGTGACTTACTCCCCTGAACAGAATGGAGTAGCTGAGAGAAAGAATAGAAGCGTGGTGGAGATGACAAGATGCATGTTAGCTGGGAAATCGATGCCGAATCAGTTCTGGGCAGAAGCGGCATTTACTGCAGTCTATATACTTAATAGATTGCCAACTGCTGCTGTTACAGGAATGACGCCTATTGAAGCTTGGAGTAACATCAAACCATCCGTGAAGCACATGAAGATTTTTGGGTCTTGTTGCTATTTTCACATTCCTGCAGTAAAACGAACCAAATTGGATGTGAAAGCTAAAGTTGGAATATTTTTAGGCTATGCATCACTTTCAAAAGGATACAGGATATTCGATCCAGAGAAGAAAAGGGTGGAGGTCTGCAGGGATGTTACAGTCGATGAGCAAGCCTATTGGGATTGGGAATCAAATGAAATTAAGAAGCAAACTGATTTACAAACTCAAGCTTCAGAAAAGCTGCAGGTGCAAGGTGACTCCTATAAAGACAATGCTACGTTAGAAAGGGAAAATGATGATGAACCTGTGAATCCAAAGACAAGGAGCTTAGCTGATATATATGAAGAATGTAATGCAGTAATAGAAGAGCCGGCATCATATGAAACAGCAGCTCAAGATCCAAATTGGATTCAAGCAATGCACGAAGAGTTGTCAATGATAGAAAAGAATCAAACTTGGAGTTTGGTAAAGAGACCAGTTAATAAGAAGATTATTGGGCTCAAATGGGTGTATAAAGTCAAAGTAAATCCTGATGGAACTTTGAATAAAAGGAAAGCAAGATTAGTGGTTAAAGGGTATGCACAGGAAGCCGGCGTGGATTATGGAGAAACTTTTTCACCCGTAGCAAGGCAAGATACAATCAGATTTTTGGTTGCCTTGGCAGCTCAGCACAATTGGAGATTGTACCATCTTGATGTAAAATCGGCCTTCCTAAATGGAGTGCTTGAGGAGGAGATTTATGTTGATATTCCTCCTGGATATGAGGTACAGAACAATGAAAATGTGGTGTTGAAGTTACATAAGGCTCTCTATGGTTTAAAGCAAGCTCCTAGAGCTTGGTATGGCAGGATAGATTCTCACTTCATTCAATGTGGTTTCAAAAGAAGTGAATCGGAAGCTACTTTATATGTGAAACATGATACAAATGGAAAGATGGTTATTGTTTCTCTTTATGTCGATGACTTGTTAGTCACAGGAAATGATGAAGATCTGGTCAAGCAATTTAAGGAGGAGATGGAATCACAATTCGAAATGTCAGATTTGGGTGAAATGAGATATTTTCTGGGCATGGATGTAAAGCAAACTTCTCAAGGAACATTCATGTCACAACAAAAATATGCAGCTGGATTACTTAAGAAGTTCAAAATGAATCAATCTAAACCTATGTCTACTCCCATAGGGCGTAATGAAAAACTCTCAAAAGACTATAAAGGGGAAAAGGCAGATCCTTCACTCTATAGAAGCTTAATTGGAAGTTTGTTATTCCTCACTCACACTAGGCCAGATATCATGTTCCCTGTAAGTTTTCTCTCTAGATTTATGCATGATCCAGGTCAAATACATCTTGTTCATGCTAAAAGGATCTTGAGGTATGTGAAGGGAACAATCAATTATGGATTATGGTTTGAAGCAGGAAAGCCAGGAAATTTAATTGGATTTTCTGACAGTGATTGGGCTGGAAATGATGATGATTGCAAGAGTACATCAGGCTATGTTTTTTCATTTGGGAATTGTGTGTTTTCCTGGTGTTCCAAAAAACAGGATGTTGTAGCACAATCATCAGCCGAAGCCGAATATATCTCTGCTGCTGGTGCTGCTAACCATGCTGTATGGTTGAGAAAGTTGTTGACGGATTTGGGAATGACTCCTATAAATGCTACAACTATCTATGTTGATAATAAGTCTGCTATATGCCTTGCTAAAAATCCCGTTTTTCATAGGAATTCAAAACATATACGGGTCAAATATCACGTTTTGAGACAGTTAGAGGCTGATAAGGATATCAGTTTACTGCATTGTTCATCTGAAGAACAACTAGCAGACATCATGACCAAGGGACTCCCTAAAGGAAGGTTTGAAAAGCTGAGAAGTCTTCTTGGAGTATTAGAACAAAATTCTCAAGGAGGAGTGTTACAAAATTGAGAACTTTGTTCTATTTTTGTATTTAATTAAAATGTATGTTTTGTTCTTAATGTTTGTAAACTTTAGTTTATGATATTTGACTCTTTGAAAGTTAATTATGGTTAGTTGTTAGAAGTTTGTAGAAGAGTCAAGAAAGTAGAAGTTTGTAGAAGTCATGTACTGTACAAGATATTTTAGTTTAGTATAAATAGAAATGAAGTACCTCTCTAGAATGAGAGAGTTTTATCTATTTCACTATAATCTATCTATCTATTTGTTCTCTATAATCACTATCAAAAACAGAGTGTCTGAAATTGCAGCTTGTTCTCTTCTGAAATTAACAGTTATCATCAATCGGAAAATTGAAACATTTGAGATATCTTGATGCATCAGTTTCTAAAGCCAAAGTGCTGTCTGAGTCAATCACCAAGCTATACAATCTTCGAACTTTGAATCTCTCAAATTCTAGCATCAACGAATTACCTGAATTCATCACTAAGCTCTTCAATCTTCAAACATTGAATCTCTCAAATTCTAGCATCAAAGAATTGCCTGAATCCATTAGCAAGCTCCACAGTCTTCATACTTTGAATGTCTCAAATTCCAGCATCAAAGAATTGCCTGACTCAATCACCAAGCTCCATAATCTTCACACTTTGGATGTCTCAAATTCTAACATCAAAGAGTTGCCTGAATCCATCACTGAGCTCTGCAATCTTCAAACTTTGAAATTCCTTGAATGCAAGGAACTTACCAAGCTTCCTAGAAAGAAGATCAACAATTTGATCAGTTTGAAGCATATTGCTTTTTCTTATGAGTACCAGATGCCATTTGGTTTGGGGATTTTAAATGGTCTTGAAACATTGCTATTATTTGTTGTGGGTCCCGAGTGGGGAGGTAGCATTGAAGAACTTGAATGCTTAAATGAACTAAGAGGGGACTTGAAAATAACCAGGCTTGAGGAGGTGGGTGATAAGAAAGAAGTCGAGAGAGCAAATCTGCAGGGGAAAGCAAAAATCCAAGGACTTGCTTTTCAATGGAGTTATGAAGCAAATGATAGAAGTCCAAGGGATGAGGAACTGCTTGAAGGCCTTCAACCTCACCCAAACATAAAAAGAATAAAGATCGAGTATTACATGGGAGAAAAATGGCCATCATGGATGTTGAGAATGAAGAGTCCAGGTGATTGTGATTCTTCTGTAGTAGTTAATAATTTGGTGGATCTTAGGTTGGAGCGGTGCTGCAACTGTGTATGACTCCCTCGCCTTGGAGATCTTCCTCATCTTAAATTTCTTAAGATGAATCACATGAGAAAAGTGAAGCACATAGGTAATGAGTTCTATGGGATTGACCGTGAAAGTAGCAACACTGGATGCTTGAGGTTTTTTCCAGCATTGAAATCATTATCTATAACCCGGATGGAGAATTTGACCGAATGGAGCTCTCCATCGGATGGAAATAAGGTTCTTGTGTTTCCTTGTCTTGAAAATTTGTCCGTTCAATCTTGTGCTAAATTGACAGGTTTTCCAATGAGTGATCTATCTGAACTTGTGAAGTTAGAAATCAGAGATTGTGAGGAACTGAGGCTCTTAATTGACAAGCAGCAGCCGTTTGGCTGTCTTAGAAGTCTATCAATTGCTAGATGTTCAAAATTAACTTATCTTCTGTAACAGACCATGTAATACACCAGAATACATGGGATACCATGTAGATTAAGATCCTACATGAATATATTTTACTTGGGAACAATACACAGATATATATACAAGTAGTAGCTCCTGATATTACTCCTACAGTCAAGGAGACATGCTGACCCTACTAGCACCCTAAGCATGCCCCAACAGCCCTTCAGCAGCCTTAGGCATATTATTCATTAATTACATTGACTTATACTCTAACAATTACATTGACTTATTCTATAACATCTTCCAAATCGGTTTCTATCTGACATTTGTTTCATGGAATTGAGTGTAAGAAGATGTAAATGGCTGACATTTATTCCTGAAGATTTAGCGAAGGTAAGCTGTTTAACATCCTTAGAGATATATTGTTGTAAAAGATTGAGATACTTTCCGGAGGAGATATTATGCAAACTCACTCAGTTGCACGAATTTAACTATTGGTGCATTCTCAGAGGAGTTGGATGGTTTCCCTTATTTGAATGGAATCAAAAACCTTCCATGCCTTGAGGAGTTAGAAATATGGGGATCTGATTTTTTCGGTCGAGATATGTTTTGTCTACCAAATCAACTTCAACACCTCACTGTCCTTAAATCATTGAAGATAATGGGATTCACAACAATGAAAGCATTGCCAGAATGGTTGATGGATCTTCAGTCTCTTCGGTTCCTTTCTCTGGATTATTGTAGGCATCTCGGGTGTCAATCAACAGCTAGAGTCATACAACGCCTCTGTAGTTTAACGCATCTCAACGTGAACTGCTGCCCTGTTCTCGAGGAAAGTAAATCTGAAATGTTGCAGTCTTTGGACACCACAAGAATCAAAGTTGAGTTTTCACATGTCTCAAAAGTCAGAGTTCGTTTGGGATATTAGTTGAATGTATATGAATGTTTTTGTTTGAATAGTTATTGTTTAAGGTTTTCAAATGTAATTGTAGGAATAGATTTTTTCTGTAAATATTTTGAGAAGGAAAATTTGTATGATAAGTCATTCTTCTTATCTATTACGGAAACATTTAATCAAATTTTCCGTCCAACATGGATGTGAATCAGATATAGTTCTTTCACTAGTTTGCAGTGAAATGTTAAATATGATCAATTCCTGTGCCTCAGCCGTAACGGGGAGGGGATGACTAAAAGAGGGACTTGGTGCAGATTATAAATTTTGTGAAAATCCAATTGGGTGATTACAACAGTGCGACCGCCGTAATAGGTGATTATGGCCGTGGGAATGCTACTGTTGGGGTCTGCTATGGTTGACTTGTGGGAAAATGATGGTAATTGTGCAATTTTTCTGTTATTTTAGCTTTTGTTCATTATGTAGAGATGGTGATTCTGATATTGTTCCTGCAGAAGGTACTTAATTATTTGTAGTGAGTTGGGACCTCAGCCTGTTCCATTTATTGTTCCTGCAGAACACCAAGTGCTTCATGAAAAAGATGTGAGTTACTCTTCATTGAATCCATTTTTACATTTTGGGAGCAGAATTTTAAATCACCATCCATTGTAGTAGATGTACATTCTCGTGGCCGATCTTACAACTGCACTTGAGAAAAAGTAAGCTTCCTCTTTTCTATTGCAACAAGGATCTTATGTGTTATAAGTATTACATAAACATGTATTTATGTCTTTTCACTTGTGTTATGAAGCCAAATATGGTTCCTAAAAAGCTCGCTTATTTTCGGTTGCATTTAATTTTTTTATTCTATGGAGATTATATGCAATGAGTATGAACTTTATTTGCCCATCTTCTTGCTTTTACTTTGAAATAAGAGAGCTAGAAATTGGATATGTTTTCTAACAACTATATCATCTGAATTCTTTCTATTTACATGGCCTGTGGCAGGTCTGCAAAGCCCAAGAGGGTGACTCAAGTTGAGTTGAATAAGAGAGCTAGACTTGAAGAACAGCAGAAAAAAATTAGCAGAATCCAAGAAGAAAGAGGGACTCTCGAAAGAAATTGATTCCTATGCATTAAGATAGTAATCGTTGTTCAAGCGAGACATATTTCAGTGGGTAATCTATTCTAATGATTGTCTATTCTCCTCTTTTATTGCAGTTTGCTTGATATCACTGATGAAATAGCTAAACAAGAAAGACTAAAATTATGTCCACCACGCTTGGGAAAGCACAAGAATGCGTTTAAATTCTTTCGATGCCACTTATAAATTTGCATTGTATCTCTTTCGTTAGCCCCTCGTAATATGAACTAATCGCACTTCTGAAATGGCTTTGTTCAATCATTTTAATGTATCTCTTCGTTAGCCCCTCGTAATATGTCTAATCTGTAATGTATTTCCTTCCTAATATGCCACTTAATATAATGTTGTTAATTAGCTCAAGCATGGAAAAAACTAATTAGCAGTTTTCTGCTTCAGATTTGAGCCTGCTCCTCCTCAGGTACTATTATCTGAAACTACTGGAATCTTTTTTATATTTTTGAAAGTTGTACATTTATGTGTCATCAGATTCTGTGCTGAAAGTTGCACCTTTCTTAAGACCTGCCAAAACCCCAAGGTCAGTTTTAGTCTTGTTCTTTTTTTGACTAATTGAATATTATTTCTACTCAATAGCGTTTTTTTTTTTTTTTTGCTTCTTTATTGGGTACAAATGCATTAACTAAACTAACAAAATAAATGCTCAACTACCTGCACTCATTCATAAATCCATACTGATAAGCTTATGTAATGTTGAAAACACAAGTATGCATTTAAATTCCTTTGATGCCACTTATAAATTTGCATTGTATCTCTTTCCTTAGTCCATAATATGAACTAATCGAACTTCTGAAATGGGTTTGTTCAATCATTTTAAGCTTATGTAATGTTAATTAGCTCAAGCATTGAAAAAACTAATTGTCATGGAACAATTTGAACTAGAAGCTCAATCTTATAGTTATAGTTAAAGGTTCACTTGATATTAATATCTGACACACCCCCTCACGCGAATGCCACTGGACTTGAAGCGTGCACAAAACAGGCTCGTATTACCATCTCCAGTAATTAAATCAACAAATGGGGCCGCGAGGAATCGAACCTTAGACCACTTGGTCAAACTGGCTCCAAGCTAGATTTGAGCAGAAAATTGCTAATTAGTATGAGGATACTAGATTTGAGCCTGCCCATCCGAAGAAATTACTGGTTCTCTTCACTGGCTGAAGGTGTTGTCTGTAATCTTTTTATATTTTTGAAAGTTGTACTTTTATTTCTCATCAGATTCTATTTTGTTCAAGCTTCAGGAACTGAAAGTAATTTTGTTCAAGCATTGGATGCATGAGGTTGTTTCCAGCATTGAGATCATTGTTTATGAGCCAGATGGAGAATTTGACAGAATGGAGCTCTCCATCGGATGACAATAAGGTGGTTGTGTTTCCTTGCCTCGAAAATTTCTCCATTCAATCTTGTCCTAAATTGATAGGTTTTCCAATGAGTGATCTGTCTGAACTTTTAAAGCTAGAAATCAGAGGAACTGAGGCTCCTAACTGCTAAGCAGCAGTCCTTTTGCTTTCTTACAAGTCTATCTGACATTTGTTTCATGGAATTGAGTGTGAGAAGATGTGAATGGCTGACATTTAATATGATTTAGGGAAGCTAAGTTGTTTAACTTCCTTAGAGATATATTGTTGTAAAAGATTGAGATATTTCCCAGAGTAGATACTATGCAATCTCACTCAGGTTGCAAAATTGAAGTATTGGCGCATTCTCCGAGGAGTTGGATGATTTTGGTATCTGAATCGAATCAAAGATCTTCCATGCCGTGAGGAGTTAGAAATATGGGGATCTGATTTTTTTGGTCGTGCAATGTGTTTTTTTGCCAAATCTAACCTCAACATGTCACTGCCTTGAAATCATTGAAGATAACAGATTCACAACAATAGAAGCATTGCCAGAATGGTTAACTAATTATTATAGGCATCTCGGGTGTCCATCAACAGCTACAGTCATACAATACTGCGCATATCAATATTAACTGCTGCCCCATTCTCGAGGAAAGTAAATCTGAATGGTTGCAGTCTTTGGACACCACAGGAATCAAAGTTGAGTCCGTTTGGGATATTGGTGGAATCAATATGATTATTTTTGTTGGAGCAATTTTCAAATGTAATTATTGGAATAGAGTTTCCTAAGAACTAAAATTTTGTTCGTTCGATATAACATTCTTCTTATTTATTATGCGATCGAATCGGATATAGTTATTTCACTTGTTCACAATAAAAAAGGTGTAAATAAAAACCCACAAATTACTATTATTAAAGTTAATTTAAGTTTTCAAGACAATCTTATAATAAAATTTATTTATACTTTATTAAATACTCATAAAAACAAGTAAATTAATTATATTTTCAATACAAATAAATAAATATTTTAAGGTTTTTATTTTATTAAAAACATATGGAGAATCAAGGGACACTTATTTGGTTTGTCCCAATATGCATACCGTGTGTCCTACCGTGTGTCCACGGAGTATTCGACACTCATCGTCAACTTCTTAAAAACAATGGTGCGTCATGGATATATACATATATAGTTGATATATACATATATTGTTGTCAACGATGGTGCACCATGAAAACAAATATATAGTTGTGGCAAATAACAAGCAATCAAAAGCATACATAGAAGTGTCCTAAATTCAACATCATTGCGAAATAGCTATGTAATAAGACATAAGAAGTTATTATTATCATCAACATATAACATTAATACAAAATTAAGCTATCATTAATATAAGGAAAGATGAAATCATCAAAAACATGAATCAGCTGCAATCTCTTAATATCTGATTAATACAAAACATGAATCAGCATAATGCTCTACTTTTCACTACGATGAATCTCTCCAAATCAATATCGGAAAATGAACAAAGTAGGCTAGGCTAGGCTAGGCTCTGTGAGTTATATGCTGTTATTTCATTATTATATTGTAAGGAAATGGGGGAATTTAGGCTATCTATGGATGTTTTCATGGTTTCCTTCCTTAGACGATGACGACCAACTACCAAGTCCATAGAATGTCCATCTTCTACCAGTTCAATGCGAAACAGATAGGGACTACTGTACTAGTCGGCATTGCACAGTGACCGGGTTAAATATTGCCCGATCACATTGAATATAGCCAAGAAAGCAATTGAAGGAAAGAGAACATCAATGACTGTTACCGAATTCGTGGTGTTTTGAACAGCGTCCCTGTGATGTTTCCTTACTTCTTTCGCAATACCAGAAACTCTTCTATTAGTTTCAGTTACCTAGCATGCTTTGCACCTGCCCTTCGCAAGACCTTCCTCGACTTTGAATGCTGACTCTCCATGTTGGAGTTTATCTGCCAGATCCATTGCAGTCTCGCCTTGATTATTAATGGCGTTGACATCTAGTGATGTATAGCACAGCAAAACGTTCACTATCTGACGGTGTTTGTTTTGCATAATGTTCCAGTTTCATGTGTCCTAATTTTCCAGTTTCAAGTACATGAATTATGCATGCTTTGGTAACAATTGTTGGAAAATTTCACCGAATTGAATCCTTGCATATATAATGTATTGAGAACTAGGGCTAATTCTCACTTACTCACCGATTCTAGGAACATTTCAACCAATGTCATTGCATTTATTGGCACGGTTCTCTAGATGATTCCATAAATTCATTTCCCATTAGGCTCAAGGTTTAGATCATTGCTTAGCTGCAAAAATATCCATTCAAAATCAATTGTCAAGCAACTTGTTTCACCAAAAATCACCATAAAATGTGATAAATAATATGCAAAACATTTATTCAAGTTATTGAAAATTCGTAGAAATACCTTATTAGTAACAATGTTGAAGAAATAGGAATGAGAACGAAGGGGGCATGGGTTAAAGAATCATGACCCGAAATATTTCATGCAAGTTTTCAGAGAATTTCGATTTCCGAAACATCTTGGAAACTTGAAACGCTTTGAAATCAAAATTCTTATGCAACGTTGGTGTCAACGAGTGATAATTTTTATGCTTTAGTCTTCCATAATAACAAAACATTTTATTCAACTCAAAAACAACTATTAAAATCAAATAGTACTTTAACGAAAAAACAATGAATATAGAAAATGTCATACCCATATCTATAGAAAATGTATGCTGGACTGAATTTGAATTCACTTGGGATCCCTACAAGGACAAGAATCCCAGCAGCTTTGAAAAGTGACAAGTATTGATAAAATGGGCGATCACCAGATGATGTGTCCACTATGAAACATATACAGGCTTCGCATATGCGAATTAAATTCATCAAATAAATCAACCTCTAGCTTCGCAGGCTTCGCATATGCGAACTAAATTCATCAATTATTATGAACATTAGCTTCGCAGGCTTCGCATAATATGGAATTTGCGAAGTCAGACGGGAGGGGACGAGACGCGCGTAAATATTGAGGGTATTATGGGAAAGTCACACAAAATCAGTCTAGATATGTAGTAGGTTGAGTAAATAGGTTTAATATGTAAATGGGCCTCCCATTTGACCTAGTTTTGTAATTTTCCCTTTTCATAAACCACTAAGAGCAACTCTAATGGTTGAACACCCTCCAACTATTCCACCTCACCCATTTCTAACAACTCCCTCTTCAAAACAACTCTATCAAAAATTCATCCTCTTGAAGTTGAAGGAGATGAGAGTTGTTTTTCATTGCCTTTAGCAATCCAAAATATAACTACTAGTATGCCTAATAGAAGAAAAAATGAAATATGTGTAAATCATTAGAGAAATAGTACTACTATTTATACTTGTAATTGCACCAATGCAATGATGGTGAAGCTTGATTAGTGTTATTCTTAAGGAAATATTGACTGAGTGCTTAATTTGCGTTTCTGCATTAATTATTTTATAGAATACTTATATTATTCAATTTATATTCGTGACATCACTTAATTAGTATTTCTTTATAAGGAAACTCGATATTCATATCATATAAGAGAGATAGAAAGAGACATCGCTTAATTTATAAAATTCAAATATTGATAAGGAAATTCAATATTTATAAGATTCAAATACAGATAAGGAAATCAATATTCATGGAATTCAAATATAGATAAGGAAATTCAATATTCATGAAATTCAAATTATTTCATAACATTAATTTAGCTTTTGTTTACGAAGAATACCATGTGAAGTGTGAACAGTTGATGAACGTTAATTAGGTGGGATTTTAATACCATAAGAAATTGTTATTGATATTAACGTGAAAACTTCTATAATATATATATATATATATATATATATATAATTAAATATATTATATATAATAAAGATACTTTATTATTTTTCTTTTTAGGAATGAACGGATTAAATAGGTCTTGACCCATTTACCATTCCATTACGCCAGCTGTAATCTTATGGATTAGGGATTAGAGTTGGGTCAAATACATGAATATTATAATTGAGCATAAAATTACAACTAGGTCATATCACCAAACTTAATTCTTAATATGTATGTCATTATCTTCTATATATTATGATTTTACACCATATTATAACAATTCTGGACCCTAATTCATAAATCATAAACACTAGAAAATATATTCTAGACTCCTAATCCTTAAAATATTTTAAAAGTACTGATTTTACTAGGTTTGACATAATTGAAAATCATTACTTGACATACTTGTAGATAGTTTTTTAAAAGTGAATTTATATGTAAATTTCTCATTAGAATTTGGTCTAGCTATAAATAGATCTTAGTTAAACCTAAGACACAAAATACTGAACATAACCTTAAATACCTTAAAAGGCAATTGCTCTCCTTCTCTCCCAACTAAGCCGCCCCTTCCATCTTAGTGTGAATTCTTAGTTCGTGAAACTATAGTGATTGTTCCTCTAGTGTAACCTTCATCTAGATCGGTGATACGGAGCCACAATTCGTTTCTTCCATTGCAAATCAACGGATCTACGCTACAAGAGGTAAGCCTATATCCGTTGTATATTAATTGATAGATCTAGGTTCATTACCCGTCCCTTAGATGTTAAATATTATCCATCATGGGTATAACATTCAATACTCGTATCAGAGTCATTAGGTCCGTGTTCCGTCTGTTAGGAACCCTTTTGCATGATTAATGATTCTTTTTTTATTAGTTTGAAAGAATATTTTCATACGTGGTTGAGTGATATCTTCATCTATGTGTTTTTTGAATTTCAGGATGATTTAAATTCGCCCCGCGACTGTTTGTGTCATTCCCTAATTTCTAGCCGTCAAAATCCAAAACTGACAACACCATCGAACTCCTAGACCTCGTAAATCCCCACCGGCCGAGTCATACCACCTGAAACTGCTCAGAAGGCGACATGGCATGCACGTGCCGCTTGTCACCGCGTACGCGTACAACACATGTGGCTTCTCCCAACATCATCTCGACGTCCTTTTTCCCAGCTTGCTCGATATATTTTAGGGTTTTTCTGTATTTTTTAATTCATTTTTTTTATATAGAATAATTGATATTAATTTATTAAGTATTCTGAAATAGTTTTTAATATGTAAAAATTGTTCAAAATATCCAAAATATTATATAAATTAAAACTTAATGTCAGAAAATTAAAACTTTTTTTCAGATTTTAAAATTAATTTTTCAGAGACGCATGTCTGAGTAAAAGTTAAATTAATAGGTAATTGACTGTACTTTTTTAATTTTTAGATTATATATATATATATATATATGAATACGCTTGTGTTTTGCTTTATTAAAAATTATTATTAGAAATTTTTCTAATTAAATGATTATTAGTACAAGATTGATAATCAAAGATTATTTTTAAATATATGACGTCCAATACACAGAAGTAATCTGGGAATTTTTTTTCATGAATGCATTATTCTTCCAAAAATAAATCAAAGTGTGTTTTTGATCTCGAAAAGATTTAGTTCATGACCTAATCTTTCTGTTTCTTTTTTGCCTTGACAGTGGTAGGCATAACGAGGGTTCCACTCCTAGCTCATTTTTCAGAGCATGAGAGAAGAGTGAGACAGATGGAGAGGAACATTAGGAGGTGTCATCTTGATAAGCATATTATCTGAAATGACATTAATGCTATTACGAGCCACATAGAGACGTTGCATATTCAAATACAAGACTGCATTTGGATAGATGGCCTAGACTAGGAGTGAGCATAACTCGGTTTGGTTTAAAAACCGAACTGAACCAAACAATAGGGTTTTTTAAAATCAAATCGAACCAAATTTTAATTCAGTTCGGTTCAAACCGAACTGAATTATTTCGGTTCGATTCTGTTAGAACTGAATTTCTCTAATTATCTTACTTCCTATAACTTTTTTTTTCTAGTTTTCTAGTTTTTTAGTTTTTAAATTTTTAAGTTTTCATTTTTTATATAAGGAAATATAAATTATAATATCAATTTTAGTTCAAGTCAAGTTTTTTTTATCTTTCAGTAGTAGTAAACATATAATTACTCCGAATAAATACAATTTTCTCACACCAGTGATATTATTTCTTAGGGATAAAGTGTAAAAAAACGTTATCAACCAAGAGCATACTATCCCTAGCGTTAGACATGGTGCAATTAAGGATCTAAGGTTAGTATCTTGGTCTAATTTTGGACATCCCTAATAGATAAACTGGCGTTGTTACTTGCTTTGTTTCCTTAAAAAAACATGCCTCCTATATGTGATGAAATTTTGTAGAAATCATACTGATATTTCATCATCACAATTCACAATTCTCTCTAGATATTGTGAGGCGTAACTCTTAGATGGCTTACCTCAAGGGGGAAAGTAAGCACCACACGGTATCAATGAGTTGGTCCCCGTGACATTTGCACATCCCTCAAAAAATGGGCAATAGTTCTATTAAAAGCTTTTATAGAAATATAATTTTGTTGTATTAATACCTTTGTGTTCTCAGTCCAAAAAGAAAATAAAAGAAACGTTTTTTCTATGTATAAGTAGGCAATTCATTCTTTTTTTTTTATCTACCGTCTATAATACAAGTTGGACAAAAAAAATTCAAAATATTTCACCAAATTTATAGACATTAATCTCCAATTTTATTATTAAATCACAGAAAATATGAAATCTTTTTTTTGTAAAATGAACTGATATGCAATTGGTGGAGAATAAAAACAAAATATACGTGTTTTATAATAATATCTGAAATCGACTCAACTAGCCAACGTTAGGGTAAAATTGCTCTTGACTGCCAACGTTAGGAGTAAAATTACTCCAGATCGTAAACGTTAGAAGTATTTTTGCACCTTATCCTTTTTACTTTCATCCACACTTGCTAATTGGCCTCTTCTAAATTTCAAATTTATAATTGAAATTCTCATGAAACAATCTAATTTCCATGTTGGTTTTTGATAATGCTTTAAAATATACATGTTAACCAATATCGGAAGATACTGCAATTCCCATGAGTTCCATTTTCAACCTTTTCATAAGGTGCGTTTCACTTATTTTTCTAATTCTTATTCTACGAATTCTCATATTCCAACTAAATTAAACATTTGTGGAAGCTTCAAACTTTCCAAACATACTCTTATCCATTGAATGTTGAACCTTGAGCTGTAAATTTTTATATTTTTCTATGTTATTTTTTCTAAGCCTTTTCATTCCAAATTTTTAATCTTGGTGTCATTTTCTTTTTCAATCTCCATCTTGACTTTAATAATTGAATTGCACACAAGGAATACAAAGTTCCAGTTACAAGTTTCTCTTTAATCATATGAATTGATTCAAAAGAAAACAAATATGAATATATCTTTATATGGAGGAAGCCATAGCCAATAGAAAGAGAACGAAAAAAAAAGAAAATGGAAGATCAACAGAACTAATTAGAAACAAATGATAGAATCCATATAAGAACAAAGTTAGAAATTGGGAAACAAGAAAACAAAAAGGCAAATGAAAAAAAAAACATATTATGAGAGTATAAACTTAAGAAACATGTTAGGTAAGAAGAATTTTTTTTAACAAAAAACTAAAAACTGACACAGAAGCAAACAATGACAAGGGAATAAAAACTGCAAAAGAGAAAGTGAAAACTAGAATGATTATTCAGATAACATTTAATAATGAGAAAAATTAAAAAAACCCTAATGTACTCTCTACGTTAAGTAGCCCCGCCTCCGAGGTCGCGTTACCATCCTCCTCTTTCCTGCGACTTCCCCGTGCACCACCGGACGGACATGTTGATGTTGGTTCTCCTCATGAAAATAAATTGCCTCGCCTCTCTTGGAGGGATCTCTTGCTCGATAAAGAAGTGCTTCATGAATCCCGTCAATGAGAAAACCTCTGCAAGCGATGCGTCTCGGAGCTAACGCTGAATGAGACTCAGTAAGGGATAAGTGTACCCTGTCATTATCAAGTAATAATTTGGACAAGTCCAGGTATCGAATCCACATGATTTACTTTTGCAAGTATTGAGCTATTAAGCTTCTAATGTTATCTAGGCTATGCGGGTTTGAGATTGAGTTTTGTTTATATCAATCTACTCCTAAGTTATTCTACTCCTAAGTGATCCTTTAACAATCTAATTACCCTTTAACAATCTAATTACCCTGAGGGAAGCGTAGTGATACGATAATGTTGAATTCAACCTAATTCATTAACCAATTGTTAACCTAATCTGAGTCGCTTTTGCCTAAGGCGATTAACCCTACTATCCTTCTATGGTTCCTAGTGCGTGATTCCCTTGTAAGCCCGAAACTAGCTCTAAGGCTCAGTAATTTGGGCTTAATCTTCCATAGGGACCTTAATCCTATAAGCTCTGACTAGGTTAGATTCAGCTTGCAATATGTGCCAAGTATATGTTTGGACTTATGAATGAGTTAAACCAATTAAGCAAAGCGTAAGACAAAGATTAAAGCATACAATTAATTGAACAAAACAAGAAACTGAATTAATATTAAAGATGAAAAGTGTTGTTATGAAGATACAATGAGCCTAGGATTCATAACATGGATCAGAGGCAAATAGAATGTAAAAGATAAAGAAAATCCCTTTCAGGGAACTTGTCTATCAATGCAGGCGTCTTTCTAGGACTTAAGGATGGAGCCTTGAACAATCCTCGGGGAGTGGAGCTTCAAGGTTCTTCAATGGTGGATAGAAAAGGACGAGAGGATTCGTCAAAGAGGAAGACTAGGATTTTACAAAAGATAAAAGATATAAAAACTAAAAACTAAAATTGATCGATCAAAAACTAATTACAAAATAATTCTCTACAAAAACTGACTAACTCTCGGGGTGTTTGTTAGAAAAATATAGGAGGTGGGATAGGGATAAAAAAACACGAGATAAGTTATCATGTATTTGTTTGGGAGATAGAAGACTGAGACAGATGAGGGATAAGCTTCTTATACCTCAAATCATATACCTAGGAGGAGGGTGTTATAAGGAGGTGAGATAAGCTCATGCAATTGTAATAGGATGGAAAAGTCCATCTTATCCCTCAAATTAATGTTATGTAGTTTAAATAAGGTTAAAAATAGTAAAATATATTATTTTATCTCTATCCCTATCCCTATCCCACATACCAAACATTAGATAATAATTCTCGACTATTATATTTTTATCCGTATCCCAACCATTTATCTTTGTCCCTATCCCAACCTTTATCCTTATCCCTATCACAATAGAATACCAAACACCCCGTAAAAAATGTCTAACTCTTTATTCCTAACAAATGGAACTATTTATTACGAAAAACTAAAATCTATTCCTAATAAAAGACTAATTAATAAAATCTATTTCTAATGAAAGACTAATTAATAAAAAGTTATTCTAATGAAACACTAATTAATAAAAAGCTATTCTAATGAAAAACTAACTCGTCAACCATTATCTAATAAAAACTAATTTATCTTTGGGGATAAAAAAATCTAATTATTTAAATACAAAAAGTCCAGAGATAATCCCTAAAAATCTAACAAAATATCATGCAAGATTTTTATTTGAATTGAACTCTTGAGTAGGTTCAATGAATCTGGTCAGAAAAGCATCCTGGTTCTGATCCTTAAAAATTTCACTTTTATCTCTAAAAATCTGCACATAATCTCATAAAATATTATTTAGATAATTCACCCAAAATTAATTAATTATCCTACCAAAAATCATTTTTAATTACCAAGTCAAAATTGATTTATTTTTTGTAGGTTAATTTCTTAATTTTAGGCACAGATAAAGCTCAAAATAACATATAAAGATTAATTTATTAAAAGTGACAAAATACTTGACAAAAGTTGGGAATATTTAATAAAATGATAAAAAGTAATTTAAAAATCTAAAATTGGCAAAACAATGATAAATTACTATTAAAGCAAATAAAATATACAAAATAATCCCTAAAACTGTACTACAATATATGGGTTTTTGACCCCTATCAGCAAGCTCGGCCAAGTTGCCATTGAAATCGCCGAGGATAACCTATTGTATCCTAAAGTATTGCTTACAACTGAACTGAGGAAAAAAATAGAGACTCATTGGAAAACTGCGTTGATTATTAATCTCATTGGTAAGAACCTCAGCTATATTGCACTACATAAACGTGTGATGGACATGTGAAAGCCAATTGGGAGCTTCAAGATGATGGATTTAGGGCATGGATTCTACGTGGTCAAGTTTGATGACCCTCTAGATAGGGAACATGTTGTGATGGATGGCCCGTGGTTAATTCAGGGACACTACATTATGGCCCGAACCTGGTCTCCTTCGGATTCACTAATAGAGTCGACCCTGGTATGGATTCGATTACCCCATTTACCTTTGTTTCACTACAATCAGGATGTCCTTCTTGTTATAATTGAGGATATTGGAAGTCGATCAAGGTTGATGATAATAGGACCTTTTGCGAAGTTAACCTAATGAACCTAATGAACCCCCTTATTGCCTAGTTTGAGCTGGATGGCCCTGAACAAATGGTTGAATATGAAAGGTTGCACACAGCTTGTACGAAGTGCGGGAGATATGGTCATATTCGGCAATTTTGTAATTGGCCGAGTGTGTATATGACGGAGGGCGATGTCCATTCTGATATGGAGGTAGAAGTCACTAGAAGGGTTGACATGAATCTTGGCAAGGATATTATGGATCGGGATGCTGAAGCTCTGAACGGTCAATCTTCCTCGTCTGATACGGAGTATGGACCTTGGAATCGGAGATCTAAAATTGGGTCAAATACTAGTATTTCAATTGGGTTTTTTAAATGAAAATCATAATCTATATATAATATAAAATAGTAACGATGGAGCTGAGATGTCACTCCCTCCTTTTCATCTGATAAAAATATATAATATAATATATTAATTTTAATTATATTATTATATTTATCTATAAAAAGATAGATTTTATCCGTACTACATCTAAATCTCTCTAATTCTCTGCATATCTATATATAATATAAAAAAAAAGTAACGACGGAGCTGAGATGTCACTTCCTCATTTTTTACTGATAAAAAATAAAATAAAATATATAATATATTAATTTTAATTATATTATTATATTTATCTATAAAAAATATTATTTAAAGTAAATGTGAAAATAAAATAATAATATTTAATTTATATAGCATTTTTATATCATTAATTATTAATTGTAATTATTATATTATATTTTTGAATTTTAAAATGAATTTGTGCCTCGGAGCTAAATATAAAAATACAACTAAATCATACTATTGAAATTAATTCTAAATATGTCACTTTTTCTATATATCAGAAATAAATTATGATTTTATACCCAAAAAAAAAATTCCGACCCCAATTCGTAGATCATAAATCCTATAAAATATATCATATAATCATACGAGGCATTTAACATTCTATATCTTGGGATAGAAATAAGGATAAAAGATTGGCTTAAGGTGTTATTAAGTCTCTGATCTATTCAAAATTTTATCATTTGACCCATGACCTATTATTCGGTCATATTTGGCCCTTGAACTATCTCAATTGGTGAAATTTCACCCAATGTAGATAGAGACTAAACAAAACTTACCCCCGCTCATATGTAATAGTATTTTGACATATGAGCTTAACACATCACATGTCTTGAAGTTTATTTGCTATATAAACTCTCTTATGTGAAAATATTAATTAGATTAAAAAAATAAAAACAAAAAAAACAAATATCTAAACTCAAATTTATTAAATTTAAGTGTCAAAATATCATCACATGCTAATAAAATAACAATTATATTAAGTCTCTATTTAAATTTGGTGAAACTGTACCACTTGAGATATGTCATGAACCAAATGTGATCAAATAATAGGTTAACGGTCAAATAACCAAATTTTGGATAGATTGATGGCCAAATAGTGGTTTAAGCCTAGTTTTAACCAAATACACAAAAATCTCTTGTTTGGAATGGAACAGCAAAAAAAAGCAACCCAACGAGCTCTTAGTCCTGTCATTCAATGGTGGAGCCAGTAATTTAAATTTGAGGGGCTAATTTTACTCGTGCAGTTGAGGCTAAATTTTCAAAAAAAAAATTAGCCTCCAACGCATTAAAATTGTAAAAATGTTATCATTTTTTAGAAACTACCATTGAACTTATAGAAAATTAAATATGTTTACTTTTTTTTAATGGAAAAAACATAATAAAAATGAATTCAAAAGTCTTATCAAAATAAAGAGTCTATTTAAATTAATTAATAATGGTAACATTTTTTATAATTATTTAAAAATAAAGTTAAAATAAATATAAAAACTTTCAAAAAGAAAATGAGGTTGAACTTCAACATAGGACTTCTCAAATAGATCTTTAAGACATGTAATTACCCTCGAGCCCTGGGCTGGCTCCGCCCCTACCTGTCATGATCAACGAGATCTTTAGTAAGCTGGATAGCCGAAGTATTATCACAGTACAGTTATGTAGGATAAGGAATAGAGATAGGCCAAATCAGTAAGGAGATAGGATATCCATTTAAGCTCGCATGAAGTAGTTGCGGAACACAAACATACAAGCATCAATGTTCCTAAAAACAGACGTAAAAACACAAAACATTGTGGATAAGATATCATTCTGAAAAATGAAAAAGAGTCATGCATCGTTTGAGACATAGTTGTT
Organism: Euphorbia lathyris; assembly: GCF_963576675.1. Lineage (NCBI taxonomy): Eukaryota > Viridiplantae > Streptophyta > Magnoliopsida > Malpighiales > Euphorbiaceae > Euphorbia > Euphorbia lathyris. The sequence goes on from NC_088913.1 coordinate 88,299,687, forward strand.
AAATGCGTAAGGCACACTAAGACGCTAAAGGAAAGAAAAAACACATATGACCACAAACAAAAACAAAGCAAGACCACATAAAAACATAATACTAAATGTCAAAAACACCAAGTTAAGTTCATACTTACGTCTCTTGATTTTTTTTATTTAGTACACCCTTGTGGTGGGATCCCTCCCCGGACCCTCGCTCAGTAGGGAGGCGTAGTGCACCGGGCCGCCCCTTAGATCACTAGTTAAGATTAAGTTTATTTAAATTAGATCAGTGGTTGAGATTAATCAACCATTTGTCTTATACAAAACGGTAAAAAAAATAGTGAAAACAGTATAGGTTACTGAGGCGTGCCTTGGCTCAGGCTCCGAATCAACGTGCACAAAGCGAGAGCCTTTTTAAACTGCACCTCACCCTGTGCAATCAAGGCTCACTACCTTGAGCCTTCCGCAAAGCGCCCCTTTAACAACTATGGTTTTAGGCAGATTGAATTTCATACACTGACATTCGTCTTTCCTATATACATCTCCTTTTTCTCCCTGCTCTCAGTTTTTTCTTTTTGTAATCCACAACATATAATATGTCCATAAAAAAGAAAGCATAGCTGAGACAAGAATGTTGAGATGAATGTGACAATGTAGCTAAGATGACTGGATAGGTAAATCAGTGAATGGGGGCATTTCCAGTATAGATCAACAGCATGCTAGTGCAGAAAACTAACAAACTGAGAAGATAGAAGGAATAAAAAGAGTAAAAATAATAGTGTATAGTAACGTGAAAACCCGCATTTGCATCACCGTTTAAAAAAAAAGAATTCAGAACAGTAAAAATTACCAGTGTAAGCTCCACAGCTAGATTGAAATGAAACTCAGTAGTTGAATTTTAACAGTGGTCTACACTACACAAACAAAAAAAATTGGGTAATAGAGTATTTGGTTTTTTCGGTTAAGTTCGGTTTTCAACCGACGCACACCCCTAGTTAACGCACAATGAAATAACATAACCAAATCAACCGACCTTCGGCTTTTGGCAGGTGGGATCAATCCTCTCCTCTTCTCTAGACTTTTAAACCAATCCCTTAGAAGGGTGCAGCAATGTTATGATCGTTGGTTTTATTGTCTATTTATTATTTACGGGGCGTTTGGTATTCTATTGGGACAGGGATAGGGATAATGATAAATGGTTGGGGTAAGGATAAAAATATGATAGTCGAGAATTATTATTCAATATTTGATATGTGTGATAGGGATGGGAATAAAATAATACACTTTACTATTTTAACCTTATTTAAACTGCATAACATTAATTTGAGAGATAAGATGAACTTTTCCATCCTATTAAAATCGCAGGAACTTATCCCACCTCCTTATACCACCTCCTCCTGGATATAGTACTTGAGGGATAAGAAATTTATCCCTCATCCATCTCACTCTTCTATCTCCCAAACAAACACGAGATAACTTATCTCGTGTTTTTTTTATCCATATCCCACCTCTTATATCCCTTCTCACAAACACCCCGTTAGGAGTTTTTATTATTTAAGTCTTTATTATTTATGAGTCTTTTATTAATTAGGCAGATTTACTTGTTTTTATTATTATTTAGGAGTCTTTTGTTATTTAGGAGTTTTACTAGGAATATCTTTTAGGAGTTTTATTATTTAGGAATATCTTTAGTATTTATCGGTTAAAATCCTATTTTGGTTTATGTGATCAGGAACCACTGTACCTTTTTTTTTTTTTGATAATAATACTAATATTTCATTAAGTAGTAAAATTGCAAGTACAAGATAAGACCGGTAAGGCATAAAACCTCACATACATATAGGCTAAGCCTAATACATAGTCCACTAGGGCAAGAAAATGATTATTAAAAGCAAAAAGGGTCATCAAAGGCACATCGAACATAAACAACAGTTGAAACATATATTTATCATAGCTCCTAATGCGCTGTAAAGCAACTGTAGACCAATCTTCAACATTTGAACCATTCTGAACCTTCGGATCTAAGTCCTTTCTTATGCAACCACGTAGATTCATTGATCTACGGATAAGATCTACCGTTTCTGCTCTTGCTAAAACAGAAAAAGTTACAAAAATAAAGATTGTAGCCACCAGATGCAATTCCAACAGATCTAGAGATCTGATAAGATATAGGATCCAACAAACAAGACCAACACAAACAAAAGGAAAAACAACTACAAAGACGAAAAACAAAGAAAAAATAAAATGGTAGGAGGAGCTTCCTTCTTCCTCCTCAACTAGCCTGCAGCAAAAGGAAGAGAGCTAATGGAAGATCGGTAGGTTGGGCTGGGGCAAAGAAGAAAAAAGAAAAAGAAAGAAGAAAGCGGCGGGAGGCGGCAATAGGAGGCGGTGGTGTATGTAAATCCTAGAGAGAAGGCAGACCTTCTCTCTCTAGGAGGCGGGGAACCACTGTACCTCTTTAAAAGGGGATTTTTCATCGAATAAACTTATGCAAAATTTTAAATCAAAAATATCAGAAAGAGATGATGAACTCTTAAATAAAAACATCCACCATCGTTTATTGAGTAAATAGTTCCTTCAAAGAGGGCAGAAATACCAACAAAGGAATCGCATCTGATTTCATTGTGGAAAGACCCGTGACGAGATCCTATTCGCGGAACCATAACAAGCAACCCTTTACAAAATTCAATAAAAAGACCAAGAACACAACTTCAGTTCTTAAAGCTTGAGATGGATATATTCTCATGACACATAAATGTAAGACTTTCAAATATAAAAAGATTCAAGTGAGCACCTTCAGCTTGCGAAGAGAACCAGTAATTTCTTGTTCTTGAGGAGGGAGCAGGCTCAAATCTGAAGAAGAAATTTTCTAATTAGTTTTTTCCATGCTTGAGGTAATTAAAAACATTATACAAGCTTGAAATGGTTGAACAAACCCATTTTAGAAGTTACAGCTTAATAACAGTGAAACCTTGACATAAATGTGTATTTGTTCATATTACTAAATAAGTAACAAAAGAAAAACATTGCAAATTTTTAAGTGGAACCAAAGGAATTTAAATGCATACTTGTGCTTTTTCCACCGTGCAGCAAAAATTAAATCTACAACAAGCCGACCTATGTCCCTAATGATCAATGGTCAACTCTCGTCGGATATTGATTGTATCGCAAACCATGCGGTTTCATTCTATGCAGGATTGTTCAGAGCTGATAATACCACGTCACACCTCGGACATATCAGTTCGGTCATTCCTCAGTCCATTTCAGAGGGGGAAAACGCAAACCTCGTCGCATGCCCTGACGATGAGGAAATCCGCGACACGGTATTTGGTATGAACAAGGAGAGCGCACCAGGGTCAGATGGTTTCGGTGGTTGTTTCTTCCAAGCTTTTTGGGATGTGATTGGCAAGGATGTCTGCAGCACTGTTAAGGCATTCTTTGGCACAGGTTATATTTTACCCGGGTTGAACTCTAATCTAATGGCACTTTTGCCAAAGGTTCCCGATGCAACTAACATTGAGAACTTCAGGCCCATTGTAATGAGCAACTTCTCTTACAAGATAATCACTAAAATCTTGGCTGGTCGTTTAGCTGGAATTGCAGCTAGAATCATATCTCCTAACCAGTTCGGATTCCTGAAGGGGCGGAATATTTAGCATTGTATTGCGGCAGCCTCAGAAGGCGTTAATACCTTAGGGAAGAAGACTTATGGTGGAAGCATGGCACTGAAAATAGATATCAAAAAGGCATTTGACACCCTAGATTGGAACTTCCTGCTCTCGGTTATGGAAGCTTTCGGCTTCTCATTGAAATTCAGGGGCTAGATTCTGAACATCCTCTCCTCAGCTCGGATTTCCATCTTAGTTAACGGCCAGGCCAAAGGGTTCTTCGGGTGCTCTCGCGGTGTCCGTCAAGGGGATCCCCTCTCTCCTATTCTATTTGGGATTGTTGAGGATTTTTTCAGCCGCTGGTTAATAAAAATGGAAGAAGATGGCAATTTCGCTCCCATGCCTTACACCCGGAGGTTCAATTTCCCCTCACACCTACTATATGTAGATGACATGCTATTATTCGGTAGAGCTACAATCGAGAATATGGGTTCCATTAAAAGTATCTTTGACTTTTACGGTAACATATCTGGATAGAGAGTTAACTGGGAGAAGTCTACCGGTTATTTCAGTCACCATATCAGTGATAGCAGAGTCCGACGGCTTGGGGGAATTTTGGGAATTCGCACGGCCCCGCCCTCCTTCTCTTATCTGGGGGTCCCTTTATTCACTGGCACGCCTAGAGCTCGTCATCTTGCCCCTATTGCTGATCGGTTCTTAGCCTCGTTCAGTCGTTGGAAAGGATCCATGCTCTCCTTTGCTGGTCGCCTAACTTTGATAAAATCTTCCGTGACAGGGGCGTTGGTGCACTCCTTTATGGTATATAAGTGGCATGCACAACTTATTCAGAGAATTAACCGGAGTGTTAGAAACTTTCTGTGGACTGGCTGCATCGATTCTAGGAAACTGGTTACGGTAGCTTGGGATAAATGCTGTCAACATCAAAGTTCGGGAGGATTGGGGATTAAAGACTTCCGTCACTTTAACAACGCCCTACTGGGCAAGATCAGTTGGGACCTGATACAAGGGGACTCGGTAATTATCAGCTTGCTCAAATCACGATTTCTATCTGTTGCAGGCCTTCCAAAACAGGTTATCTCTCCTTCATCGGTTTGGTCCTCATGTCGGGTCTCCTACAATACCATCCATGCTGATTGTGAATGGTGGATAGGCAAAAACTCGAAGTTGAATTTCTGGACCGACCCCTGGATACGGCCACCAGTGGCGGACCAACTGGTTATCCCTAGCAGGGTTCAGCGAAACACTTATCGCTGTGTAGAAGATTTCCTTAATGAGGAATCATGGATAAACTTACAGCACCTGCCGTTACATTTACAACAACAAATTGAAGCCACTCCTAGGGACCTCAATGATACAAACCGTTGCATATGGCGATGCTCTGAATCCGGAAATTTTGAAACAAGGGCTTTTTATTCTGTTCTTCACGGAACTGCCCCGGCTGTCCCCTGGCACCGGTTCATATGGGGCCCACATATTCCCCCTTCGCGTTCGGTCACGTGCTGGAAGCTCATACACAATGGGCTAGCAACGCATGATAAACTAATTGACAAGGGTTGGCACTTGGTATCTCGGTGTGAATTGTGTAAGGCCGATGCAGAATCTGCAGATCACACCTTCATCCACTGTCAGTTTGCCTCCACGCTGTGGAATCTGTTGGGAAATTTATTCGGCACGCCTGTAAGCCTAACCGGCAATGCAAGGGATTTTTTGGCTAACCTTATGCTTTACTCTGGTAGTCCACAGGTGCGGACGGTGTGGAATGCAGCAGTCCTCCATGCCATTTGGCTCATATGGCGTTGCAGAAACTTGGCGACATTTGAGTCCGAACTCCCTTCAATCCAAAGGACATTTACGAAACTTTGCTCACTGGCACGGGAGTCAAATGCCCTGCGCAAAGGATATTGCAGCAGCAGCAGAGATGCTGCAATTTTGCATAAATTGCGAGTTGTACCTCGTGCGGTCACTCACCACCGCACAACTTTGGTTAGATGGATCCCCCCACCAGCGAATTGGTTAAAAGTCAACACAGACGGCTCGTCAATTAGCCACACCGGTCCGGCAGGAGCAGGCGGAGTATTCAGGAATTCTAGAGGTTTCGCAATTGGCTGTTTCTCGATTCATATGGGCGCATCTCACGCTTTCTTAGCAGAACTAGCCGCGGTCATCTTCGCCATCGACAGCGCTTGGGAGAGGGGCTGGTTAAAAATCTGGGTAGAGTGCGACTCGCTGGCTGTCGTTCAGCTCCTGCAGCGTCGGGTCAGAACAGTCCCTTGGGTTATCATGCGTCAATGGATGAAATGCCTACGACAATGTTCTGTGATGGACGTAGTGGCAACGCACATATACAGAGAGGGTAACCGGACAGCGGATGCCTTGGCTAAACACGGAGTAACAGCCACGGACGTTTGGTGGTGGAACTCAGCACCAAATTTTTGTAGCTCATTCATTTTTGACGATCTTTGTAACTTAGCACATTTACGATTTCATTAATTCTTTCTCCCTTTGTATTCTTCTTTTTTTTTTTAATAATATATCGGGTTTGTGTCTTGGTCGGGGGGGTGCCGACCTAGTCGGGATGTCCTCGCCTGGATGCTTTGTCCCAGCCTTCATTTAAAAAAAATGCATACTTGTGCTTTCCCGAGCATGGTGGACGTATGTTTAGTTTTCTTACTGCTCGTCTTATGTGTTTCTTATGCCTCTCCACATCTTCTTAAGCTATTTCATCAATGATGTAAGGCCACTGCAACCAAAGAGGAGAGCAAACAATCATTAGATATAAGTCTCACTTCAACAGAAGTTATTATCTTTTAAGAGTCCCTCTATCTTTCTTCTTGGATTCTGCTAATTTAGTACACAGGCCCATATTACCATGTCCTGCAATTAAATCAACAAATGGGGCTGCCAGGAATCGAACCCTAGACCACTTAGTCAAAGTGGCTATGATACCATGTCATGGAAACGTTTGAACTAAAAGCTCAACCTGATAGTTAAAGGTCCACCTCATTAATATCTGACAATATGCAGCAGATAATAAGTGTGAGCTTTTATGTTTATGTAATGCTTATAACATATAAAATCCTTGTTGCAATAGGAAAGAGGAATCTTACTTTTTATCAAGTGCAGTATCCTCATTCTCTGTTACATTATCGGCCTCGAGAAAGTACATCTAATACAACGGCTCATGATTCAAAAATATAGTTCTAGGAAACAACCAAAATATAAAAATGCATTAATAAGAAGCAACATCTTCTTCATCAAGCACCAGGTGTTTTGCAGAAACAATTAATAGGACAGGGTGAGGTCCCAACTAGGAGTGCAAATGACTCTGCCTAGTTCGCAAACTGTTCAAGTTCGGCTTGGTCAAAGTTTGGATCGATTAGGCTTGGCTCAAGCATTAATGAGCCCGAGTCTGAGCTTCTCTAGGTTCAGCTCGAAAGCTCGTATTATTGATTTTTATTTTTTAATTTAAATACATTTTAATTTTGTAATTTTTTATTAGCTTTTTTAATTAGTAATTTTGAACCACGCATAAATGTCTGGCCCAAAACTCAATTTGAAACTATATAGTTGTAGACTACATGTTAAATTCGAATTTGTTAGATGCTATATTTGTTTAATCTTTATTACTTTGTTTAAATTTGTTGTAAATTGTATGTTATATTTATTTTTTGGAATTTAAACTTGGTATTGCTTCTTTAGAAGACTGATTTTATATAATAAAATGTTAATAGGTACAACAACAACAACAACAACAACAAAGCCTTAGTCCCGAAATGATTCGGGGTCGGCTAACATGAACCATCATATAAAACCGTGAAAATCAAGTCGTGTCAGCGACACAGATTCGCTCCCTCCACTCCGTCCTATCCACTACCATATTTTCCTCAATTCCCAATAAACTCATATCACTCTCGATCACCCTCCTCCAAGTTTGCTTAGGTCTTCCCCTACCCCTCACCACTACATCCCTTTGCCACTCTTCGGTTCTCCTAACCGGCGCATCAAGCGCTCTACGTCTCACATGGCCAAACCACCTTAGTCGGTTTTCTCTCATTTTATTCTCAATAGATGTAACCCCTACTTTTGTCCTAATTATTTCATTACGCACCCGGTCCTTTCTCGTGTGACCACACATCCATCTCAACATACGCATCTCCGCCACCGACATCTTATGGATGTGGCAGTGTTTCACTGCCCAACACTCCGTACCATATAACAATGCTGGTCTAATTGCCGTCCGGTAGAATTTTCCCTTCAATCTATTAGGCATGCCGGGATCACAAAGGAAACCCGTAGCACTCTTCCACTTCGACCAACCAGCTTTAATCCTATGGGCAACATCTCCATCTACTTCTCCATCCATTTGGATAATAGATCCTAAATACCGGAAGCAATCCGAGGCCTGAACAACTCTCCCATCTAGGGTGATTGTCCCTGCCTCCCTACTCCTACGGCCGCTAAACTTACACTCCAAATATTCTGTCTTACTTCGACTCAACTTAAAGCCTCTAGATTCTAGAGTTTGCCTCCATAGTTCCAACTTCATCTCCACTCCTTCTTTCGTCTCATCAACCAACACAATATCATCTGCAAACAGCATGCACCATGGTATACCATCTTGAAGTGAACTTGTTAGTTCATCCATAACGATGGCAAAAAGAAATGGGCTTAGTGCGGAACCTTGATGCACTCCAATCGTAATAGGAAACTCTTCAGTTTTCCCAACACTAGTACGTACACTCGTGCATACTCCCTCATACATGTCCTTTATGATGTCAATATATTTCCGCGAAATGCCTTTCCTTATCAAGGCCCACCAAAGTACTTCCCTTGGTACCTTATCATATGCTTTCTCCAAGTCAATGAAAACCATATGCAAGTCTTTCTTCTTATTTCGATAGTGCTCCATTAATTGTCTCATTAGATGGATGGCTTCCATAGTTGATCTTCCCGGCATAAAGCCAAACTGGTTTTCCGAGATCTTCACCGTCCTCCTTAGCCTTTGTTCAATCACTCGCTCCCAAAGTTTCATAGTGTGACTCATTAATTTGATTCCCCGATAGTTGGCACAATCTTGGACATCGCCTTTGTTCTTATACAAAGGGATTAAGGTACTTTTCCTCCATTCTGATGGCATCTTATTGTTTCTCCAAATTTTGTTGAAGAACGTCGTCAACCATTCGATTCCTCTTTCTCCCAAACATCTCCAAATCTCAATAGGGATGCCATCAGGTCCTACTGCTTTCTTCAACTTCATCTTACTTAATGCCATTTTGACTTCACCCTTTTGAATTCTCCGCAGGCATTCATGATTTATCACATCGTGATGGATACTTATATCTCCAACATCTTGTTGGCGATCTCCATTAAATAAGTCATCAAAATAGGACCTCCATCGTTCCTTGATATCCTTATCTCCAACTAGGACTTTCTGGTCCACATCCTTCACACATTTAACTTTTCCGAGATCTCGCGTCTTCCTATCTCTCATCCGAGCAATTCTATATATGTCTCTTTCCCCTTCTTTCGTATCCAATCTTGTATACAGATCCCGATTCACCTTTGCTCTAGCATCTCGTATGACCTTCTTTACTTCCCTTTTAGCCTCTTTGTATTTTTCGTAGTTCTCGTCACTCCTACATTTCCCCAATAGTTTATAGGATTCTCTCTTACTCTTTACTGCTTGTCGTACTTCTTCTGTCCACCAAGATGTGTCCTTACCCGGTGGCATGCTACCTTTAGATTCCCCTAGAACTTCCTTCGCTACTTCCCTTATACTATGCTCCATCTTATTCCATATTGAATCTATATCTGAATCCATATTGCAAGTCCAAATATCTTTTTTGGTCATCTCATCCACAAATTTTTGTTGATTCTCCCCTTGCAATTTCCACCACTTAATCTTAGTCTCTACTTGAGGTGTTTGTTTTCTTATACATTTCCTACTTCGAAAATCTAGCACCACTACTCTATGTTGGGTTGTCGTACTCTCACCAGGGATCACCTTACAATCAATATAACTCTTTCTCCAAGCACTCCTTACTAAGAAGAAGTCAATTTGGCTCGCATTACCGCCACTCCGATAAGTCACTAAGTGGGATGTTCTCTTCATAAACCATGTGTTCATGATACTCAAGTCATAGGCTGATGCGAATTCCAAAATATCATTTCCTGCTTCATTCTTATCTCCAAAACCATACCCTCCATGAACACTCTCAAACCCATCTCGCCTAGAACCCACGTGTCCATTGAGATCACCCCCTAGTACCATTTTTTCATCCTAGGAACCTGTTGCACCACTTCCTCTAAGTCATCCCAAAAAGCTTGTCTTATAGACACATCTAATCCTATTTGTGGCGCATAAGTATATTCGACGAGCTTCGAGCTCAAGCCGAGCTCCAAAATTCCAGGCTCGTCGAGCTTCGAGCTCAAGCCGAGCCCGATCTTCGAACTACTCGAGCCGACTCTGTTCCTGTTCGGTCTCGGTTTAGCTCGTTTGCACCCCTAGTCCCAACTCGATACATTTTCTGCAACGGCTTAGGCCAACAAATCCTAAATTGAAGTTACAAAGAACACAAATTGTTCTTTTTTTTTTAAGAAATGATATAAGAATTGGGAATTTTCACAAGTATTTACTATCTCAAGAAATTACCTGATGAGCTTCTGATGGAGGATTATATGAGAGCATCCTGGAGCCGCAACTTCCACTGCTGGAGTTACTGAAGGTACGCATACCTGTAAATAACATGCGATTTATCAAATTTAAAGAAATAAGCTCATTCAGATGCAATTTAGCAACAATCTATAACTTGGACTATTAGAAATAATTAAGTACCTTCCTGGTTTTGTTGTCAGAATCACCTGCAATATTATCAAAGAAAACAAAATCAATTATTATCTCTACATAACCAAACAAGCTACCATAGCAGAAGCCTCCCAACGGTAGCAAGACCCTAGCATAAAAATATCAAAGCAACATCTTTATCTCAATCTCAAGAAATTACCTAGGCACTAAGGACAAGCTCCATCAAAATCGATTGCACATACAATTACCTTGGTATCTTTAGGTTCAGAAACACTCTGGTTTCTCTTAGATTTCTTTTTCTCCTTTTGATTCGAGGATGGCACTGCTGGAACAAAAGGGTTCTTTTCAAGTATACTATCACAGGGGAGCACCTTCTCTCTGCGTTTCCCAATCTTCGCCTCACAGAAAGGTCTGCAAATTGATTGACCCAAACAAGGGAAAGTGTTTAAGCGAAAAAAAGGAGGTCTATTAGAAAATAGAGAGAAAGGGGTTAGGTTAACTTTGGATTTTTCAACAAAGGACTAGGTAGGAACTTTGGATTTGCATAAAAAACAAATTGTACTTATTTTCCTAATAAACTGTTGTAATTGAGTATGAAAAAACAGGGATCCAAATAAGAGTTTTACATTCAAATGCAAGAACTCACAAACAACTAATCATATTTAACACTTCACAAACTGAAAGAACCAATAATTAAAAGGATTCAAATAAATCTACATCAGTGCTTAAAGTATAACAAATTTCAAATGGGAATCTCATTTTAATTTCTTCCTTAGGATCTTTAATTCAATATACATCAGTCTTTTAGCCACAATGTATTCCTACCTATAATTACATTTGAAAGCCTTAAACAAGAACTACCAAACAAAATGAAATGCAGCAAATTCATCCAACTAATATCCCAAACGGACTCTGACTTTTGAGACATTTGAAAACTCAACTTTGATTTTTGCACCGTTCAAAAACAGCAAACATTGAAGATTAGTTTCCTCCAAGAGGGGACAGAAATCAATGTAGAGATGCGCTAATTTGGAGAGGCGTTGTACGACAATTGCTGTTGATTGACACTCGAGATGCCGACAATAATCCAGAGAAAGGTACTGAAGAGACTGAAGATTAGCCAACCATTCTGGCAATTCTTCCATTGCTGTGAATCCCATTATCTTCAATGATTTCAGGGAAGTGAGGTGTTGAAGTTGATTTGGTAGACAACACATTTCACGACCAAAAAAATCTGATCCCCATATTTCTAAGTCCTCAAGCCATGGAAGGTCTTTGATCCGATTCAGGTAATGGAAATCATCCAACTCCTTTGAGAATGCACCAATACTTACACTCTTCAAGTGAGTGAGTTTGCATAGTATTTCCTCTGAGAAACATCTCAATCTTTTACAGCAATACATCTCTAAGGAGGTTAAAGAGCTCAGCTGAGTCAACTTCTCTAAATCTTCTGGAATAAATGTCAGCCACTCACATATTCTTATACTGAACTCCTTAAAACAAGTGCTGGGGGGAAGCCAATTTCGAAGATAAGTTAACTTTGGACATCCAACAATGGATAGAATTGTAAGAGATGGGAAGGAGTGCTCTTTAATAATGAACCTGAATTCCTCGCAATCTTTAATTTCGAGATTCGCAAGTGCTGACAGATCACTAGCTGGAAAACCTGTCAATTTAGCACAAGATTGAACGGACAAATTTTCAAGGCAAGGAAATACGACGACCCAGTTACCATCAGATGGAGAGCTCCAGTCAGTTAAATTCTCCATCCAACTTAGAGACAATGATTTCAATGCTGGAAACAGCCTAAAGTGCCATTCACTGGAATTGTCTTTACTATCAATTCCATAAAACTCATTACCTATGCACTTGAGTCTTTTCATATGACTTATGTGAAGAAACTGTAGGCAAGCAAGATCCCCAAGGCGTGGCAGTTGTACACAGTTCCAGCACCTCTCTAAGTGAAGATCCACCAAATTACTGAGCACTAGAAAAGAATCAATGTGCCTTGGATTCTTCATTCTCAGAATCCATGACGGCCATTTCTCACCCATGTAATACTTGATCTTTATTCTTTTTATGTTTGCATTAGGTTGAAGGCCTTCCAGCAGTTCCTCATCACTTGAACTTCTACCATTTTCTCCATAACTCCATTCAAAGCCTAGTCCTTGTAATTTTGTTTTCCCCTGCAAATTTGCTCTTCTAGCTTCCTTCTTATCTTCCACCTGCTCAAGCCTAGTTATTTCCAAGTCCCCTCTTAGTTGATCTAAGCATTCAAGTTCCTTAATGCTTCCTCCCCAATCAAAACCCACAACAAAGAAAGGCAATGTTTCAAGACCACATAGCTGCCCCAATCCAAATGGCATATAGTACTTGTAAGAAAACAAAATATGCTTCAAATTCATCAGATTCCTTATCTTCTTTCTAGGAAGCTTGATAAGTTCCTTGCAATTGGCGAATTTCAAAGTTTGAAGATTGAAAAGGTTGGTGATGGATTCAGGCAACTTTCTGATCTTAGTCTTTGAGACATTCAACGTTAGAAGATTATGGAGCTTGCCAATGGATTCAGGCAACTCTTCAATGTTAGAATTTGAGACATCCAAAATTCGAAGTTCCAGGAGATTTGAGATGGATTCAGGCAACTCTTTGATGTTGGAATTTGAGACGTTTAAAGTTTGAAGTCTTTGGAGTTCAGCGATGAATCCGGGCATCTCTTTGATGTTAGAATTTGAGAGATTCAAAGTTTGAAGACTGTAAAGCTTTGTGATGAGTTCAGGTAACTCTTCAATCTTAGAATTTGAGAGATTCAAAGAGTGAAGATTGTAGAAATTGGTGATGGATTCAGACAACTTCTCGACCTTAGAATTTGAGAGATCCAAAATTTGAACAGTGTAGAGCATGGTGATTGACTTGGGCAACTCTTTGATTTCAGAATTTGAGAAATTAAGATATCTCAAGTGTTTTATTTTGCTGATTGATGATAGAAACACTTCCAAATCAGCACCATTGAAGTGTAGAGTCTGCAACCTTCTCAAATTCCATGAATATTCATAATAGGTGGCACCGTTGAGGATAATTGTACGGCACTTCTCGGCCCTATCCTTGAGAACATGCTTTGAAGTTGTTATGAATTGATCATCTGCATATAAACGATGAATGGAAGATGTTTCATGTTTGGATAGGAACAATGCAAGATCATGCACAAGATCGTGCATTTTGCATTGTATAACTTCCCCATTATCATTCAGTTCTGCATCTTCGAAGTAGGAAGTAGCAAGCAAGGCATCAAAATAGTTGTTGCCCTCATCAAATGACTCGACAAACCCCTCGCCCATCCACAACTGAATCAACTCTTCCTTGCTAATTGAAAAGCCTTTTGGAAAAACAGAAAAAAATGTAAAGCATGGCTTTAAATATGAGGGGAAAAGATCAAAACTTACTTTTAAAATAGACAAAACATCACTTTGTTCGCCTCTTAAAACATCACTATGTCTAATTTTCAACCATGTTTCTTTATCCGTGTAAAACCCCAATATCCCTCCTAAAACTTTTGCCACCAATGGCACTCCTCTACATTTTCTTGCAATTTCCCTTCCTATGGCCCCTAAATAAGACGGGTATGGTGCTGTTATATTTCTAAACGCCCTTTCCTCCAAAATTAACCAACACTCATCATCAAACAAGAAATCAAGTGTATGCCTATGTTGAGATGAAGTCTCGATAATGGATGCCACACTCCCAATACGAGTTGTGACAAGAACAACATTTCCATTGTTCGTACAAATTTTTAACAACCGAGTTTTCAAATCATCCCACCACTTGGACACATCTTCCCAAACATCATCAAGAATAATAAGAAACTTTTTCCTCGCCAACTCTTTTTCAAGCTGTTGAAGAATTGCATCTTTGTTGGTTAAGCCCCCCATCCTTCTTCCAGTCAATGATTGCAACATTTCTCCTAAAATTATGTGTGCTTCAGATTTTTTAGAAACACACACCCACATCTTAACATCAAAAAGGTTTCTTGTCATGACGCTTTGACACACAAGTTTAGCTAAAACTGTCTTTCCAAGACCACCCTCTCCTACTATCGGAACAACGGTAAGTATTTGATAGCAAGAACTTGTAAGCAAGTCAACAATTTTGGCTACATCTTCATCCCTTCCTACAGCTGAATCTTCCAAGAATGAGTGTGTTTCGAACCTATTCCTAGATGTCATATCCTCAAAATTGTGTTGGATTGACCTAAGCTGAAGGTATTGACCATCTCTTTGAATGCTTAGCAGTGACTCAGACATTTTCTTAAGCTTATGTGCCATTGTGAGACGATATTCAGCCTTTTCGGGGTACACTTTCATATTTTGATACACCTGGTTGTAAAAGCATACATAATAATAATCTGGTGATTAGTCTTCTTGGGATCATAGGTTAATTTTGCTCAATAACACAATTTTGTAATAACAAAATGGCAAGCGCCATATTTTGGTCCTGGTACCTTCTTCAATAAGGTCAATCTACTCTGATTCTAAGACTAATCACAGATTATCTCATAGATTAAAGTACAGATGCTAATTATTAGTCAGGTGCTAGATTATCCAATAAATGATAATAGAAGGGCTAATTAAATGTAAATCAGAGTAAAAGGGGATTATTGAAGAAATTTAGACAAATACAGGGAAATTTGCCCTAACAAAATCAATAAAACTTTGATTTGAATAAAATACTCTGAAATACAGTTCAGAGATTATAAGTACCTCATTAGTTTGAAGCTGAAGTCGAGTAGCTTCATAAGCCAACTCAGAGAGCAAGTCGTCTGCTTCATAAGCTACATCTCTCAGTTTTCTCAGCCACCATCTCTCTTCCAGCAATCTCTCTTGCTTCTCCTCTGCATCTTCAACTAGATCAGCAATCGCATCTAGTGATTCTCGAAGCTTGTCGAGTTCCTTTTCAAGTCCCCAAAAAAATTTCAAATGTTGAAATTCAAAGGGAACTAACTTGATTAAGTTGGATATTTGCTTCCCCATGTAAGTAACAGCATCCTCAGCAGCCATTAATTAATTCTAAGATGCCAAAGCAAACCTGCAAGTGATAGTAGAAGATGATCAAATAGCAAGTGAGATAGTCAACAGCAACTGTCATATAAATAGGAGATGAAGAAAACCCAACTTCATATCTCTTTCCAATACTTTATTTATTTATTGTCTTAATTTCAAATAAAGCACGCTGGTTCAAAATTTTCATTTTTTAAAGGCTTTCTATATCAGCAGGTACTCTAACTTGTCTAAAATAGCATATTGGCTCCCTGAACTTTAAGAAAATTTCATTAGGTTCTTCAACTTGTTCAATTTGTAACGTTTAAACACAAAAGTGTCTCTCTTCCATCTGGTCATTACTGTTTGTATTTCACGTGCGGTGGCGTGGAAAAATAGCATGACACATTGTTTTTCTATTGGATAGTCGATCCGTCGATGGTAAAAGACCTAATTTCTGAAAATCCATACATCATCTCTCTGTCTATTCTCTCAATCCATGGAGTTGAACCCTAATCGCTGAAATCGAACACTCTTAGACGGTGAGAGAATCGGTAATTGTGAGTAAGTGACCATGATTTAAGTAAAAAGAGATTAACTTAGGTTTTGAACATCTTATATAAGGAGAAAATAGAAGACTGCTGTGTTTGTAGAAAATCGACAACAAGACGTATAGTTGGTAAGTCTATTTTCTCCATTTTATTTGAATTGCAAGAGTATTTTTGCTATAATGTTCAAAAGTAATGGCAATTTTATTCTTTAGAAAATTGAAAACATGTGGGGTCAGATAGCTTGTCTATATTCTGTACTCTTTTTTTTTGTAGTGAAAATAGTCATAACATGTAAAAAAAGGGTAATTAATTATTAGTCCATATATTTTGATAAAACACACTGTTTAGTCTCTGTATTTTAAAAAACACATGATAAGGTCCCTAATCTTTTTCTCAATGAACTGTGTAGTCCTTCTGTCTGTTTGTTAGATTTTTTTACCATTTATGACTTTGGAAATGAGTAAATTACCCTTTACTATTTACTTTCAAACTTCAGAAGAGGAAATCCAATTTAGAAGAATAAGCTATTTGTATGGAGAAAAGAAAAAGAACAGACCAATGCTTACGAATTTGAACGATTAAGAAAAAAATCAAGAAGAAGAACACTCAAAGTTGATTTCAGATGCATTAGAGTTTAAATGAAATAAAAATAAAGGAAAAGAAGAACACAAATCCAAATTGACTAACAGAATCTTCATGAGAGTCTAACGGCAGGGACTAAACAGTTCACCGAGAAAAACGTTAGGAACTAAACTGTTCACCGAGAAAAACGTTAGGGACTAAACTGTTCACCGAGAAAAACGTTAGGGACTTTACTGTATGTTTTTGAAAATATAGGGACTAAACAGTGTGTTTTGTCAAAATATAGAGACTAATAAATTAATTACCCTAAAAAAATTAGATTTAAGGATGGTTGAATAGGTAAAAAAATGATCTAAGAGGGCCTACAAAACCAAAAAAGTTAATAATTTGAATTTAAGTAGGTCTAAATAGCAAAAAAAAAATAGAAATTTGGATTTATAAAGACCTAACATGTCAAAAAAAATTAGAAATTTTGATTTAAAGAGGCTTAATACGTCAAAAAAAAAAAGTTAGAAATTTGGATTTAAATATTGCATTCGATATTAAGGAAAAGTGGAAGAAGCACATCAAGATAAATTCCAAAGAGAATGAGCCTTATGGAAACTTACAAATTGAGCTCCTAAAGAAAGAACCCATAAGTTTATGAGATGGTCCTCCCGAATTGGTTAGGAACAACAACACTATTGGAAAAACTCGATTCAAAGAGCTTCAAATTAAAGAAACATAATGTCATTTTGAGTTTAATAACCTGAGCAAATAATGCTCAAAGGGACAATCGGTACGCGTTCGAGAATATTTAGGACACAATGTGAAAGCAACTAAGGCTAAAAATGCATGAGAATACTATTTATGGGTCTCAGGTTGTTGACTTGAGGCCCTCATATTCCAGTGAGGTTGCTGATGACCTCACTTTAGAGTCATCGACCCTAATCGCTGCCAGGCAATATTTCGTCCAGCCCTCCCCTCAAATGTTTCTCTTAAGTTGAATTTTTTCATGTGAGCTCTTGGTTTTGATTACATGGACCTTAACGACCATGCAGTATTTGGCCATCCATCATTAGATTTAGGCTTATTAGAATCCTAAAATGAAGATTCAAAGCATCCCACGGCTTAGATTTAATAAGCCTAGATCTAACGGTTAATGACCAGATTCACTTGGTCATTAAAGTCCATATGAATATTCCTGGTGAGCTCCACTCACTATATTATCGATTTATTATTTGTTTTGAGTCATCATTTACTTATTTACCCCTTTATATATGTAATAGTTACATTCAAGTTTTAATCTGGTATGTAATCTTTATTCTAGGTTTTTAATAGTATAAATACCTTTTAAATCCTTCGAATTCGGAAAATTATTTTTTATGGTATATTAATTGTAAGAGTCATCAATCTTTTTATTAATCAAATTCTGAAAATTGTGTGTCCATTTCTTTTATCAATTTGGGGATTTTAAATCCCTCGAATTTTAACTTCAAGTTTTTTTTATTTATTGATTTATGGTCAAAAGCTTTAATAATTCTTTTCTATCCTCTTAACCCCCTCTTGCATGAGAAAACTAGTGAAATAAGACCTTGGTTTGATTTTGAATAGCTCATAAAAAAAATTTAAGTAGATAAAACAACTAATTTGATTGCATCTTTATGTGAGAAAATAAAAATAATTTTTAAAGTCAGCACGTCATCGTTTAAATATCTTGAAAATCACAAATTATTTGGTTGAGGTTTTTTTGAAGAGGCCTCTTGCTAAAATAAATTGGCAGGGGAAGACTTGCCCCCAGTACACCCTTGTGGTGGGACCCCTCCCCGGACCCTCGCTCAGCGGGGATGCGTAGTGCGACCGGACCGCCCTTTTTTTAAGGTAAGTGTAAAAGGAAAGGATATCCTTATTTATTTTGAGGTGTAAATAAGATGTAGGGTGAGTAAAATCTATTTACACGTACACTTGATAAAGAATGGTTTGAAACACAGCCAGTATCAGTTCATTGATGCGACAGTCGGAATGAAGCAAAATTGTTAAACAGATAAAACCCTCACCTTATCGCTAGATGTGAATACATGATTGGTCTGTTGGGGACAATTTTACACGTGTGTATAAAAAAATTGCTAAATAGAACTCACTCACTTTTCCCCCTGTATATACATATTATCATATGAGTGCTCCAAAACCAATTTTGGCGTACACTGTAAAACTTATTAAAATTAAGCTTTATTTAGACAACAAAGATAAAATTAAGTTGTTTTGAACAAATTTAGGAAAGTATATCGTCTATCGTATATCAATCAAGTTGGATTTTGTAATTAAATACAAATTAAATGAATTAACTAAACACCCCAACCCTTAATTTGTTAAAAAAAACAGGGGCTGAAACCATTCATAATAGGGATAGTTCTAATGACCGGAGATACCGAAACCATTCATGGTAGGGGTGGTTCCGGCGGAAATGGTTTGATCATGTTATTATTGCCATTATAGTTAATGAGAGAAAATCATTTCATCTAACAATAACTTTTTAGTGTAGGATCAATGTTCTATTTAGTTTTAAGTGCTTCTATTTTCTCTGTTTCTTAAAACTGATGCATTTGAGTTTAAATCAGTTTCTTCAATTTGTACAATAAAGAAATAATTGGATAACAAAATAACGTAATAACTAAACTTTTAAGAAATTTGGACAATTTAATTAATTGGTTCTTTTGAATATCTCCAAGAGCCTCTTAGTTTGACTGTAAGTTAAAATTTGAGGAGAGAGAATTAAAAATCACTAAAAGTCTCTTCATCTTTTCTATTAATAGAGAGTCTCTCTCCACCTCTTAGTACCTCCTAACTTCAAACTCTTTATTAGTACGATGTTGATCATCATTTTGCTTCATTCTATTCTGGGCAGAAGATAAGCATTCCTTTCATTATGGTGTATTAGTTCTTCAACTAATGCCACATTTGATGAACGTGGAGGAAGTATAGGCAATGTGAGAACTACAATGTATAAGGCTTGGAAGGAGACATTTTGATAGCACTGTGATACGTAGAGTTGTACCAATACTCTACGAGGCTTAGCTACTTAGACCAAGTTTTAGGCTTAAAGAAGCACATGATACGTAGCTAGGTTTCCAAAAACTAGTTGAGCCTTTTAGATCGACCATCTGTTTGAGGATGGTAAGCACTACTGAAATGAAGGTAGGTGCCCGTTTCAACAACTCTTTTCAAAAAACCCTTGTAAATCGAAAATTGTACCTTAGGATACCATTTGTATAGGTAAAAGTGGGATGGTAACTTGGTTGGATAGACATTGTTGGATTAAAGCTACAACATAACCATCTACCTTGACTCTTGAATCTCTATCATCCAAGTTGGCATATTGATAGATAGAGCTAGTAACCTAAGGTTGGATCCCTCTATGCCTTCTTGTTGCCTAGAAAAAGCATCATCTACCCTATTTTCAGCTCCTTTTATTCTAAATGTTGTTATCTAGCCCAAACAACTTTGAAATGCCCTTATACTAGATGTAGGTGTGCATATTCTGCTCCAATATGTGCTTAATGCTCCCATGATCTGTTTTTATTATAAAAACACAAGTAGTGCTTAGCGCATGCTGACATGGTATCTAAAAACTCCATTTTATATGTAGAAAGTCTTTGATTTGTAGGACTGAGTGCCTTTGATAGGTAATACAAAGGTCTTCTTTATTGTACCAAGACTTATCATATGCCAATGCCACTGGCATCACATTCCAAAATGAGTGAGCCCTAAGAATCCTCTTCATACCCTTAAGGGAAGTGGGAGTAGGACATTGCTACATCGCTGATATTTTTGCACGATTTGTGACCACACCTTCTACAGAGATAATATGCCCTAAATAGGCCACATGTTGTACTCTAAAATCACATTTTGACCCTTTAGCATATACTTGATGGTTTTGTAGTAATTGGAATACTAATTCAAGGTGGATTAACTATAAGTAGGGCTCAAACATAGTGTTCGTGAGGAACTGAAAAGTAACAGAGGCATTTTTAAGATGAAAAGGCATAACTAGGAACTCATAATGCCCTGCATGTGTTCTAAAGGAAATTTTATTAATGTCTTTAGGCCTCATCCTTATCCGGTAGTAACCTTCCCTTAAGTTAATTTTAGAAAAAATAGTAGACCCTTTCAATTCATCAATGAGCTCTTGGATAACAGGGATAGGAAACTTATTCTTAATGATGGCCTTATTTGGATCTATGTAATCAACATAAAATCTCTAGGTACCTTTTTCCTTTTAACAAAGAGAACTGGAGATGCATAAGGGATATGGATGGGCTGAACGACTCCATTAGCAAGCATTTCAGTAATTAACTTCTCAATTTCATTCTTTTGGTGATGGGAGTATTTCCAGGGTCTTACATTTATAGGATCAGTGTTGAATGTCATGATCATGTGATCTATGTGGTAGTAATGAAGTTGGAGATTGGAATATGCTTTGGTAATGGTTAATAAATTGTTAAATATAATGGAGGACTCAATTGAACAATCTTTATTTATTAGATTAAAACTCAAATTTTACACTATATATCATGACCCAACTCACCACACTAATTTATACACTACACTCAATTTATTTTTATCACTTGCATAACTCTCTCAATTTTTCTTACACAAAACTCTCAACCTCAATACCTATTTATACTAAGATGGAACTAATTTAAACCACAAACTTGTACAAATCTCATCCACAAACTTGTACAAATTATAGCCTTAAACTTGTATAAATTAGGACCACATTTTAAAATTTTTTATAACTAATCCTAGATATTTCAAATAGATTAATCTAGAACTTAGATTAGTCTAATTTGCTAGATGCTTCCACATAAAAATCAAGGTTGATATTTCAATACTCCCCCTCAACATTGATTTTTAATACTTCGTGCGTGTTAGCCATTCCAAATGACTTTTCTAAAATCTTCTTCCAAAACTTTTCTCCTTTCCTTGCTTGAAGATGCTTCTCCATATATCGTACGCTCCTTTATGGTAGCTTCTTCGATCACTTGTATTCCTTTACCAAATACGACTTGTTCACACTCGTCTTTTATGACACGATCATGTTTTCCCGCCCCACTAGATTTGTGAGACTGCTCCTTGTTAGTCTCCTTCAACCTATGTCGTCTCGACGTGTGATTGCATCTCTTAGATTTTCGTCGTTGGTTTTCTAACCAATATTGGCGAGCCTTTCCTAGCTTAACCAATTCTCTCAAGCTTTTGACTAGAGCTTCGAGCAGCATCATCTCTTTGATGATTGATTTCTTAGTGAACCGTTGTTGATTGTAAGCGCCTTGCTTACATTTCCTCGATGTAGCAACTCCACCTTTAGCTATGTTCGTCTTGTGCTCCACTTTATTCTGTGGCTTTTGCACCTTAAACATATGCATTGGCGTAGGTTTCATCCTCTCCTTGGGTGATGACCATTTTGGTGAACCGATTGGCTTAGTCTTCACCAGCTTCCCTTTTCGTGACATCATCTTTGTCATTGCTTCCTGTTGATGCTTCACCTCTTCCTTGACTAATGGCATCTCGCATGAAGCTGGTGACTCATGTCGGGCATCTTTCTTTCTCCTTTCTTCATTGGAAGGCTCCTCGAGTGGTTCCTCATTACCACCATGATCTTCAATCTTTTGTACAGAGTTGAGGAGTTGAAGGCAACCCAGCTGCCTTATTAGTTCCTCCTCCTTTTGCTGCCCAGCAGCAAACGCTTGCTCTTTCTTTCCATCTGCTATGGATGATCTGACTGGATCACATAACATCGGCTCTACCATGGCACTTGAAGCCTGGAAATCCCATTCTTCTTCGCTTCCTTCTTGAGTGTGTGTGGATGTAACGACGTTGCCTTCTACTTTCCTGTACCAGCAATCTCGTGCATAATGACCTCTTTTTCCACAAACATAACACTGGTCATTCTTTCGTCGATACGCCTTCTCGTCCTCTTCATTATGGTTGTGAGTATGGTGAGCTCCCCCTTGTTGCCAACTCCTTCTTTATGGACTTTTCTGCCATCTGTCCTGTTGTTTGAACCTTCCGCCATTTCTCGATCTCGTAATTTTTGGATCCTTGCTCTTTTTATTGATAAAAAGAGCTTTATCTTCATCTTTCACTGAGACTTTAGACATTTGTTTGTCTAGAGCCTCTTGATTAGCCAAAATATTTTCCAATTCATTTAAATTTGGCTCTTTAGCCCATCCACGGGTTGCTGTGACAAGTGCGTTAAATTCTGGACGCAACCCGTGGACTATAATTCTTCTAATCCTTGTTTCGGTGATTTTATTTTCAGGATCCAATTTTGAAATTTCTTTACATAAAGTTTTAACTTTAGTAAAATATTCACTCACCGTCATATCTTGTTGCGAGACCGACAGTAACTCGTTCTCGAGTTGTTCGAGCTTGGCATCATTTTTCTTTGCAAATAATTCCGCTAGAGTGTCCCATGCTTCCTTCGGGGTTTTCGCATCCTTGATGTGTTGCAGCAAATCGTCCTCCACCGAAATTGATAAAGCATACATAGCTTTACCGCGCTTGACCTTCCATTTCTTAAGGTCATTTTGTTCCGTTGGAGGTGCTGTTTCGTTTCCTCCAACAATCTCCCACAGATCTTGGCCGAGCAGATAAAATTGCATACGAGTACTCCAAGTACTATAATTATTATTATTAAGTTTTTCAAGAGTGCTTACCCAGGTAGCCATGCCTGCCATCACGACTTGGTTATCCTCTAATTAACCAAGTAACACCGACCAATAATTTTTTACAGTCCCGGACTGCGCGCTAAAAATACCTCGTACCACCACGATCCCGGATCGCGAACTTTCGAAGCACCCGACTCCCGGTCCCTGACCGTTTGCTTGCACTCGACCACGTACCGGTCCCTGACCGCCCGCTCTGATACCACTTGTTAAATATACTGGAGGAATCAATTGAACAATCTTTATTTATTAGATTAAAACTCAAATTTTACACTATATATCATGACCCAACTCACCACACTAATTTATACACTACACTCAATTTATTTTTATCACTTGCATAACTCTCTCAATTTTTCTTACACAAAACTCTCAACCTCAATACCTATTTATACTAAGATGGAACTAATTTAAACCACAAACTTGTACAAATCTCATCCACAAACTTGTACAAATTATAGCCTTAAACTTGTATAAATTAGGACCACATTTTAAAGATTTTTATAACTAATCCTAGATATTTCAAATAGATTAATCTAGAACTTAGATTAGTCTAATTTGCTAGATGCTTCCACATAAAAATCAAGGTTGATATTTCAATATAAGTGATTGATAAGGCCCTGATACTTTAAGAATTTGAGTGTCAAGTGTTGGTGGTTTATTGACTTCAGTAACTGACATTAAAAGCAGCCTAGAGGGTGACCCTTTTCCACCCTTTAGACACTAGTTGGTTGATATATTTAAGGGTCGTGGCCTTAATTTTGGCTTCATGTGCCATCCCATGAAACTCTAACGGGGTGTTTGTTAGAGGGGATAAAGACACGGGGATAGGGATAAAAAAAACTAAGGCGAGTTATCCCATATTTGTTTTAGAGATAGGTTAGGGAGATAAGAGAGGGATATAAGTTTTATCCCTCAAATCCTATACCCAGGAGGGGGTGGTATAAAGAGGTGAGATAAGCTCCTACGATTTTAATAGGATGGAAAAGTTCATCGTATCCCTCAAATTAATGTTATGTAGTTTAAATAAGGTTAAAGTAGTAAAATTATTATTTTAGCCCTATCTCTATCCCACATACCAAACATTGAATAATAATTCTCGACTATCATATTTTTATCCTTATCCCAACCATTTATCCTTATCCCTATCGCAAAATTTATCCTTATCTCTATCCCAATAGAATACCAAACGCCCCGTAAAGGTTTTTGATCTTTATGGATGATAAGTTTATTTCAATCAAAGTCAAAAGTGACAGGGATGTGGTTTCTCATCCAATCTAGACCCAATATTAGATCATAAACACCCAGTTTAAGGATTCTAACAAGAAATTGGAACTTAGAACTATACATAAACCATTACTCATTACACTTGGTATTTAAAATGAGTTGCCTTTCATCTGCCACAGCTACAACAACAGGCTTGACATTCAGTAGTGGTAAGTTTGCCTATGTAGCTAGTCCATAATCAATAAAGTTGTATGAGAATCACAATGACTCTTTTGTTCACCACTCCTTATCATTTTCTTAAAATTTGAAGAGGTCAAAGCATCTTTAGGATTTGGTGGTTTAGGCACCAAGGAAGTAGAGGATGAGGTAGAGTTATTTGGTTTATAGGATAAAATTGGAGTGGGATTCCATGGTTTGGTTGTGAAAGGTGTTTTGAATCTGGGTTTAGTTTTAACTACTACCATCAACTCCTTAACATAAGTTTTTTAGAGCTTAGCTTGTTTAATGGCCGTATAATCTCAGTAGGTTGGCTAGGCCTTTTTAATCTTGAGATAACATTGCTCGCGGAAGGATGAGGGTAATGGTAGGAAAGGGTTTCTCCATTTTGAGCTTCAATGCTTCGAAACATCTTTAGTTTCAGTTTCTTAGAACCTTTTGCTAATTTCCTCCAAAAATTCTCCCCAACTAGCTTCCCTTTCATATAAAGCCAGTTTTTGTACCACTTGTTTGTCTTGCATTGAAAATAGAGCCCTGCTAGATCTTTTTTTCTCAGGTGCAACTTTGAAAAGTTAGAATATTTCTCACCCAAGTTTCAATATTAGGTCCATCAAAATGTGACAGGTCACACCTAGGAAACATTAATATTCAAAATGATGCCCAACAATTCTGGATGCCTTCTTTATATAGCATATGGGCAAAAACAGTTACAGACTAACTGTTCTACATGTATGTGGCTAACAACTTTCACTAGAATTCAAAGGTCTACGCAACTTCTAGAAACCTCATGGGCTTCGTAATAAAATGATCATTACATTCAAGACCCATTATCATATTTGGTTGTATGTTGCAAATTTGTTGTAATGAAATGAGAAAACCATTAGTTATATTTTGTTCAACAACTCTTGTAATCCCCATTACATAGAAAAATGATTTGAATTCCCATTACATCCAAAACATGTAATTCTAATTCCTATTTTTAAAGCTCAATCTAACTTCTTATTTATCAAATCTCACATCTTATCATTATTAAAAACACAAAAAGAGAAAAACAGGAAATTGAAAACAGGAAAAAAACGCAAAAAATAAAAAATAACAGGAAACCGGAAAAAAAAAAAACCGACGAAAATGTTGAAAGTGGAAACTAAAAAACGAAAAACTATTCATTAATTTATTGATTTCAGTTAATATAATTTTGTATTTGCTTTTGATTCAATTTTCTTTTTCATTTTTTGTGTTTTATGCTTTTCACGTTTTTCTCATTTTTCAGGTTGTTCGTTTATTATAATTATGTAAATAAAATTTTATAATTACATTTAATTAGGAAAACTAGGAAAACATAAGTATTGTAATGGTCATTACATTCTATCATTTTGTTTTTATTTGTCAACCGAACATTATAATAGAATCATCATTCCATTACATTACATTACAAATTTGATTACAATTTTAATTACATTACATTGCATTACGGCATACCAAACGGACCCTTAGGAAATATAAAAACAGAATAATCAAACTTTTAAGAAACCTGGACAATCTCATAATTGGTACATTAAGCTTTAATTCTGTGTGACATGTGAATAGAGGGGCATAAACTAAATCTACCGAGAACTCTTGAACTCTTAAACTTTATTTCGAGCAGTCTCTGCTTCCAAAATTTCACTTCAATGACTTCTCAATCTCTATCACGAACCGGAACTTCACATCCTTTTTTGTTACCCTTTCAAGAGCTTCATTTGCATACTCTATAGGAACCAACTCTATATTTGGGTAAATTTTTTGAGCAGTACAGAAATCTAGCATTAAAGGTCAGAACTGGCACTTTTATGCAATTATATTCTTCCCTATCATTACAATACTCACAATCTCCACATGAGCTAACATAAGCGCCTACTCCAACATGGTCACCGACCTTGAAGTGGCTAACATTTGAACCAACTTGTACGAGTCCAACAATTTCATGCCTGCAAATGCAACAAATCACGAATTCCTTAATTCAAGGAGATGAGAATTTTGTGAAATCATAGAAGTATGTTACGCACCTTGGCACCATGGGATACTTTGAATTTTCGTGCATATTCCTACTCCAAATAACATCAGCATAGCATATTCCACAATGTGTAATTTTCAGTGAAACATCATCTCCACCAACAGACCTAAGTAACATTCAGAAAAAGACACTGTTTTAGCATTCTAAAAACATCTTAGGGAGTGCGAAGGAAGATGTATAAGGTGATAAAATTCCAGATGGATCTCTAGCTGCCCATCCAAGACAGTTTCCTTCTTCACCCTCTGAACTCATTTATTGTAAATGACTGTTGAATTAATATTCAAAATTAAAGCATTGTCATTAATTTCCTCCAATGAAGGTGATACTATTGCTGAAAGATATATTAAACAAGAACATTGCATGTATCATCAATGTTGTCCTTGAAGGACCCAAAATACGGATTACCAATAGCCACAATCAAACACGCGGGATACCAATAACAACACCACAAGGATCTATCTCACAAACAATCAACCACAGCACAACCCTAAACCAAAATCAACAACACGAGATTTATAACCCAACAAAATCTTACAAAGGTTTATAACCCACCAACAACAATCATAAATAATAAGAGATCAAGAAGCAAACAAATACCACAAAAGGAGATAATCTGTCAACCAATCTGTCCCAACCCAAACAGACCTTCCAGACCTCTGAAGGACAATCACAACGGTGAGAAAATGGAACAATATGTCAAGAATATGAGAATTCAAACATAATTTAGCTATCCATTCGATTTTAATCAAGTGAAGGGCAATGGCAAGGAAAGAGGACAGACATTTGCAAGTACTAACAATGGATACCTGCATATATATGATGTTCTTTAAAACTTTTGCAACTAAACACTTAGCTGCATTTCCAATTTCGTACAAAATGTTGCCAGAAATGGCACTTATTTTCCGTAACTGAACAAGGCCTAATTAACTCTGCATCACTTTCGTAAACAAGTAATGCCATTTTCCACCGCTAATACTCAAAAAAAATGTTCGAAAATTGAGGTTCGATGTAAATATTTACACGACAATTGAGGTTTGATGTAAAATTCAAAATATACATTTGTCATAGCATGAAAATAGTTAATCTGACAACCACATTGTCATCAATTCATTGAATTATCAAATAGCCAATGGTGCATATATGGAAAATTTTAAAAGATTGTACACAGCTATAATCAAAATTCTCATTCATAAACTAATGAAAATAGTGAACAAAAGAAGTATATCAATTATTTTCGGCCTAAACCATATGCAGCCCCTGAACTTGTCAATATATGGAAAATTTTAAAAGATTGTACACAGCTATAATCAAAATTCTCATTCATAAACTAATGAAAATAGTGAACAAAAGAAGTATATCAATTATTTTCGGTCTAAACCATATGCAGCCCCTGAACTTGTCAATTTTAGTCATTTTGCCCCCTGAATTTACGGGACGACCTATTTGCCCCCTCAACTATTTAAAAGTGATATTAGTAACCCCTCTTTTCATTATAAAAAAGGGTGGCCCGGTCGCACTACGCGTCCCCGTTGAGCGAGGGTCCTGGGAGGGGTCCCACCACAATGGTGTACAGGGGGCAAGCCTTCCCCAGCCAATTTATTTGGCAAGAGACCGCTCCTAAGACTCGAACCCGTGACCTCTTGGTCACACGACAACAACGTTTACCGATGCGCCAAGGCTCGCCCTCTTTTCACTATAACGGAAACAAAATGAAGTTCCTAGATTATTAGGAGTGTTAGCCTGCATGTAAGCTATATGTAATTTTTAGAAGAGAACTTAAGTGTTGTCTATACGAACCTCATTTGCAGCTTGTTTTAGTAGTGCATAACCCTTTTTATTGTTTCTGTTATAATGAAAAGAGATGGTTACTAATACCACTTTTAAATAGTGTTATAATGAAAAGAGATGGTTACTAATACCACTTTTAAATAGTTTAAGGAGCAAATAGGTGTCCTGTAAGTTGACCAAAAATGACAAGTTCGGAGGGATACGTATGGTTTAGGCCATTATTTTCAATGAATTTACTAACATAGGTTGCTCTAATTTTCAAAATCTACAACTAGTCCTACATTTATACAACTAGCACAGAGATGGAATGACTGAAATGATTGTTTAAATCCACCTACTTGTTAGTTTAGCCTTCAGATGCATTTTATTAAACTTAATTTGGGGGATTTTAAAGATTTTAAAGATTTCTGATGCTAAATAATAACCTAACCTAGGTTCTCTTATTTAATTTCCAATTTGACATATCCAAATTACTTTCTGATGCAATGTAATGTTCACAGAATTCCGATTAAATCATAAATCCAATAAAGCAAAAGTACAAAGAATTACTTACCCAGAAGTAGCTGCCGGGATGCACCAAAATTCCGAATGATTTTGTATGGGTTCATGACTATCAGAGTTGATGATCGACTTAATCGCAATCGCATCCTATCAAAGTTCACACGGATGCTTCGTTGTTCTCCAGCGGCGAGAAGAAAGGGTGGGTTATCTCACGGCGGCGGAGAAGACCCACCCCTCAAAAGCTCTTTCTTTCTTTCGATACAAACTAAATTAGGTCTTGAATTTGTAGGGGTAAGAACAGAGTGACAACACATCTTGATCTGTCGAACTTATCCAATTCTCTTTTTTCTTTTTTCTTTTTGTTTCTCTGATATTTAAAATCTGTTTATTAATTATATTTTATAACCGTTCCCAAATTATTTATCACCGCCTCCTTTTGGACACTTTTATCCTTTTTATTTTTTAAACTCAAAAACTGAAATTCTTTTAAATTTCTTCGAAATTCAAAAACCCGAACAATATTCATGGGACTTAAATACTGTAAAGGAAAAAGACTAATAATTCCCCGGGTAAGTATTTTTATTTGAAAATCGAATCGAAAATACAAATTTCATCTCCGGATTTGGGAAAAAAATTCATCCAAAATGTGCTAAACGGGTGATTCACACCATTTCGCCTAGGTAGAAACGGATAGGCAGAACATTTCCACCTAGGAAGAAACGGGTGATCCACCTGTTTCCGCCTATCCGTTTCTACCTAGGCGAAATGGTGTGAATCACCCGTTTAGCATATTTTGGATGAATTTTTTTATATATATTGATTAAATCGGTTAGTTTTTGGAGACGAATTTCAATTAGTGTAAATAGGAATTGTAGTTATTCGATTTCCTCGACATTTTCAGGTCCATTTTTCATACATCTCAAATAGAAAATAGGATTTTATTGCTATTTTATATGTAGGATCCATCATTATGATCAGTATCCAAGTTTGGATACCATCTAGAATTGGATACAACACTTTCTTTATTTTCTAATGGTTAAATACACATTTTATATTTTGTATATTTAGTCTTTCTCATAAACCACTAGTTGCAATGAAATCTTTCATAAGGTGCTCTAACGATTTTTCTTAAATTTTATTGAATATAAAGTTCGATGTTTTAGAGCTAAAAATACTGATCATTAATATTATATTTTCTTGTAAGAATGTGAGAAATCTAATCAATAAATTAAGTAAGACGTTTTTTTCCCTCTAGTATAATATATCTCCATAAATTATGATTAATTAATATAAATAAATCAAAATCTTTTTTTTATTAAAGGAAGAGGAGGAATATCAAGGAGCCGAGACATCCCAACTAGGTTGACACCCTTCGGTTGCCACGAGACACGAACTCAAAATATATAAATAGGAGAAAAAATATAAAGTAGTCCAAAATTAAGCAAACCGATACATCGTACGTCCTATACAATTATCAATAATAAAAGAATTAAGAAGCGGCGGATGAGAATCCCACCAGCATGCTAAAGTGCTATTTCGTCCCAAATTAGCCAGGAAATCGATAGCCATATTGCCTTTGCAGAAGACGTGCGAAACCACGAACAGAAGCGAGATGCTCCACTGCCACTAAACTCTTTGTTGCCATGGGATCAGTCCAAGATATGATTTTAGCATGGAGACTACATAAGATGAATCACTTTTTAACCAGAGGGACGTCCAGTCGTGAGAATGAGCAAGGTGGATGGCTTGTAAGGCTGTTTCCAATTCAGCGAGGTGAGCGTGTGCGTACGACGAAGGGAAAGCGAAGGACCCGATGGAGATGCCTCTGTCATTTCTAATGATGCCCCGGCCTCCACCTGACCTGCAATAACAGATGCATCTGTGTTCACCTTTGTCCAAAACAGAGGGGGGTGATGCCATCGAACCAGAATCATCCGTGGAGCGTGTCGTAGCCTCGGGTGTAAGCGCAAACTGTGTAGAATTCCAAGTTCCGTTGTGGAGTTCCACACTGAACCTTTCCCAACAACATCAGCTCTTCTAATTTACGCCCACAAAAAGACGCAATGACTTATGAATAAATGGCGTGATATTTTCCAATAGACTGTCATTCCTAGCCATCCATATAACCCAGACTCCATGTATCACGACGATAATCCATAGAGCTCGAATTTGTGAACTGAATCTTTGTGTTATCACCCTCTGCATAAATTCTTGAAAATTAGTGCATAAATCTATCCTTCGACCAAATAACATGCTAATACTCATCCAAATTTGCCTAGCAAACGGACAATCTAGGAGCAAATGTTGCAGGGACTCGTTGTTACAAAGGCACATGCAGCACCGAGACACGATTGGTATGCTTTTTAGTCTCAGTTGGTCCTGAGTCGTTAGATAGCCAAATAAATCAAAATCTTAAACCAACATTGGACTAACAAGTATGGAATTATCTTAAGATAAATCAATGTGAAATTACGTGAAATGCATGAAATATAATATTTTTGTTTTTTTTTATTAATTGCTTAAATTAAATGAAAATGAAAAAAAAAACGATCTAACTAAAAAATTGTAAAATTAATTAGCTACATAAGTATTTTTCCTTACCAATTTGAGATAACGAACTCAAAAACTTTAATTCAAGGCTTAATACCCTCCCAGCCCCTTCAAGTTGGTCAAATACTGCAACTGACCCAACATACTTAAACTTTTAACAAGTAACTCCCCAACTTGCTTAATTTGAATAAATAACCCCTCAAATAGGTTATTTCGGGAGTTTTTTCCCTTTACTTAATGTATCACTATTATTGAAATCTTTTATTTCTGATATAATATTATATATGTTGAATATTTTTTTGGGGTTTAGGGGTTATTTGTTCTAAATAAACAACTTGATGAGTTATTTGTTCCAATTGAGCAATTTGAGGGGTTATTTGTTCCAAATAAGCAAGTTGAGGGGGGTTACTTGTTAAAAATGTAAGTATGGGGTCAGTTGCAGTATCGAATCAATTTGAGGGGACTGGGAGGATATTAAGCCTTAATTCAATCAATAAAAGTTAAAGAGAAAATTGGAACTGAAAAGAATATTAATCTATGGGTAAATAATTTATTAGTCCCCTAGTTTTTACCTAAGACACTGTTTAGTCCCCCTATTTTGAAAAACACATTATAAGGTCCCTAACTCTTACCAATATTAACCATTTGGTCATTTTGTCTAGTTTTTTTAGACCTGTAACCATTATATTTTAGAATAAATAGACATATATAAAATAACAGAGTAACATGGTCAACTTGTATTGTACCGTGGTTGTTCTAAAAGCTAAGATATGTTCGGTTAAAAATCTAAAAAAATAGATAAAAGGACCACAGAGTTAATATTGGTAAAAGATAGGGACCTTAAAATGTGTTTTTCAAAATAAGGGGACTAAACAGTGTGTTAGGTAAAAACTAGGGGACTAATAAATTATTTACCCTTAATCTATTTTTTTTTTTTTTTGGTAAGAACCCTTAATCTATTATTAACATTATAATAGAATGGTAAATTTAAAATATATGACTAAACAATTTAATTACCTCGAAATGAAAACACATACAATGAAGATAGAATAACTAAAAACTTATATCGATCAAATATATACATTAAAAGAAAAAATCATATTAATAGTTAATGGGATCCATATTTTAAATTATTAAAAATATTATCTAATTCCACACTTTTTTTCTTTTGAGACTTCAATAAGAACTATTTTATATATTATCTTCTTTGACACATTTTTTCATACACTATAATATTACAAGAAATTTTATATTAAAAGGGATTAAATCTTGTCCTTGAAGAGATGACGCTAGTCAACAACTCTCATGCCAAAGAGATGACCGGTTACAATTTGAAGTGTGTAGTTTCTTATTTAATGTTTTTTAGATATTAGGTTGTCAGGAATTTTTCAAATATTTTTGTTAGGAGAAACCTAATTTCACAACTCTATCTTCTTATATATATAACTTGGCTTGCTTCTTTTTATATATTGGCTGGATCTTGTTACATAAAGTTGGGCCTTCTTCTTTCAGAATTGGCATTGACATTCGGACATTTCATTGGAGATCGAATTAAATTGAAATTCCGAAAATAAAACTGAAACTCAAACATTTCAGGTCACTAATTTGCATTTAGAATTAAAAAAATAGTTGAATAATTATTCAAATCTCTTGATTGAGCAATGAAAATGTGGAATGTAAAAAAGAAGTTATTTGATTATTTATGTTTATGTAAAAAGTAAAAAAAAAAAAATCAAACATTTTTTTAATAAAATAAATTAGGTAATTTGGAAATTAAAAAGAAAAAATGCAAATAATTTTTAACAATTTGTGATCTTCCACGACAAACAAAGATCATTACATAAAGAATACACTAATTATATTTATAAATCACTGATACGTATTCTTGATATTTCTTATATTTATATCCATTGAATCAAAAGACAACATCTTTCATATTTAGGTTGAAATCTCAAGACCATTTATATTAGTAAAAAGATGATTTACAACAAGAATAATCTACTATTTTAAAAAACAAAAACAAAAGAATACACACTATTATATGGAACTAATCAACCACCATTTTAAAAAAAAACAAAAACAAAAGAATACACACTACTATATGGAACTAATCAACCACCAGAGTAAAACAGGATACCATTTTCCTCAATATCGAGCCCTTCCTCACTCTACCTCCATCTTCATCCTTTATCGGAATTAATGGCAGTGGTGGCCTCTGACTCTGCCTATTCTTAATGTCTTTGAGCTCCATGTTTGTTGACATCTTTGCCACTCCAAATAAAATTTTACGGATCTTATTATTCGTTGAAGAAATAGATGGAGTGGTGGAAGATAATGAAGATAACATTTTATGCACCTTCTTCTTTGATAATGAAGAACACACAGGTGGAGTAGACGATAAAAATTTAGATTTACCCGGTGGTGGTGGTATCATGATCTTTCCACAGAAAATGATCAAATTATCCTCTGATGAGGTACATTCCGACTTTGAAATTGAAGGAAAGGTGAAGTCTATTTCTTCAATATCATCCTCATAGGAAGATGGAGAACGATCAACTTGAAGTTGAAGGAGATAAGAGTTGTTTTCCATTATCTTTAGCAATCCAAAATAGAACTATTAGTGTGCGTAATAGAAGAAAAAATGAAATATGTGTAAACCATTAGAGAAATAGTACTACTATTTATACGTGTAAACCAATGCAATGATGGTGAAGCTTTGATTAGTGTTATTCTTAAGGAAATATTGACTGAGTGCTTAATTTGCGTTTCTGCATTAATTATTTTATAGAGAGACATTACTTAATTAGTGTTTTTTATATGAAAATTCGATATTCATAGGAGAGAGACATCACTTAATTCATAAAATTCAAATATAGATAAGGAAATTCAGTATTTATAAAATTCGAATATAGATAAAGAAATCAGTATTCATGAAATTTAAATATAGATAAGGAAATTCAATATTCATGAAATTCAAATTATTTCATAACATTAATTTAGCTTTTTTTTTTACAAAAAATACCGTGTGAAGTGTGAACAATGGATGAATGTTAATTAGGTGGAATTTTAATACCATAAGAAATTGTTATTGATATTAACGTGAAAACTTCTATAATATATATATATATATATATATATATATATATATATATATATAAAATTACATATAGTATATATAATAGGATAAATAATTATAAAGTCCATATATTTTTACCTAATACACTACTTAGTCTCTGTGTTCTTAGAAATAATTATATAGTTCTCCAGTTTTTGTTTTTGTTAACTCCTTAGTCCTTATGATTGGGTCAATAGTCAAACTATACTAAATAAATTTTAAAATACCAAAACTACCATTTATTTTATATTTTAACAATAAAACATCTATTTTCCTATTTTATATTTTTTTCTCTCTTTTCCTAAATAATCACAATCTCTCTAATATAAACTCCAATATAAATTAATTGATTTATTAATTTTTATATAATTATAAAATTTTAATTTAATAACGTAAATTTTATTGACTAAAAAATGAATGAAAAATATTTCAAAAATTATTAAAATAGGAGTAAGACTATCATTGTAAAAAGTTTTTATACAATCCTAACAAATTTTACAAATGAAAAAAAAAATATATGATTTTTAAAAAATTTATAATAATATTTAATGTTAGTTTAAAGATATTATATTAAAAATAATGAAAAAAATAATTACAATTTAAGAAAATTAATAATATATTTTTTCAAGTACATTAATTTCGGTGTATATATAGTTTAAAAACTTCATTAAAATTAATTAGATTAAATTTGGAACTAAAAGATAAATTTTTTATGCATATAACTTGGGGCAATTTGAGACTTTCATTTATAAAAATAAATTGAAGGACTAAACAATTGATTAAGATAAAATTTAAGGACCTTATAATAATATGATGGACCTACTAGCGTGTTAAGTAAAAACATAAGGACTTTATAATTATTTACCCTATATAATAATATACTTTATTATTTTTCTTTTTAGGAATGAACGGATTAAATGGGCTTTCACCCATTTACCAATCCATTAAGCCAGATGTAATCTTATAGATTAGGGATTGGAGTTGGGTCAAATACATGAATATCATAATTGAGTACAAAATTACAACTAAGTCATATCACCAAACTTAATTCTTAATATGTCATTATCTTCTATATAATATGATTTTATACTATGTTTTGAAAATTCTAGATCTCAATTCATAAATCATAAACGCTAGAAAATATATTCTAGTCTCCTAATCCTTAAAATGTTTTAAAAGTACTGATTTTACTAGTTTGACATAATTGAAAATCATTACTTGACATACTTGTATATAGTTTTTTAAAAGTGAATTTATATGTAAATTTCCCATTAGAGTTTGGTATAGCTATAAATAGATCTTAGGCTAAACCTAAGACACAAAATACTAAACATAACCTTAAATACTGCAAAAGGCAATTGCTCTCCATCTCTCCTTACTAAGCCGCCCCCTCCATCTCAGTGTGAATTCTTAGTTCGTGAAACTATGGTGATTATTCGTCTAGTGTAGCCTTCATCTAGATCGGTGATACGGAGCCACGATTCATTTCTTCCACTACAAATCAACGAATCTGCGCTACAAGAGGTAAGCATATATCCGTTGTATATTAATTGATCGATCTAGGTTCATTACCCGTCCCTTAGATGTTAAATATTATCCATCATGGGTATAACATTCAATACTTGTATCATAGCCATTAGGCATGTGTTTCGTCTGTTAGGAACCCTTTTGCATGATTAATGATTCTTTTGATTAGTTTGAATGAATATTTTCATACGTGGTTGAGTCATGTCTTGATCTATGTGTTTTTTGAATTTCGGGATGATTTTGGTTCATTCAAATTCGCCCCGAGACTGCTGGATTTTTTTTCCATCGTTTTAATGATTTAATGCACGCGATAAAGCAACTATTTGTGCCATTCCCTAATTTCTAGCCGTCAATATCCAAAACTGACAACACCATCGAACTCATAGACCTCGTAAATCCCCACTGGCCGAGTCATATACCACCCGGAACTGTCGGGAGGGCGACGCATGTCATGCATGTGCCGCTTTCACCGCGTACAACGCATGTGGC
The DNA here is from genome assembly GCF_963576675.1 of Euphorbia lathyris. Lineage (NCBI taxonomy): Eukaryota > Viridiplantae > Streptophyta > Magnoliopsida > Malpighiales > Euphorbiaceae > Euphorbia > Euphorbia lathyris. Next base: position 88,336,427 of record NC_088913.1, read on the forward strand.
TTCTTCCAACATCATCTTGACGTCCTTTTTCCCACCTTGCTCGATATTTTTTAGGGTTTTTTTTGTTTTTTTAATTCATTTTTTGTATATAGAATAATTAATATTAATTTATTAAGTATTCTGAAATAGTTTTTAATATGTAATTTTTTTTTTCAAAATATCCAAAATATTATATAAATTAAAAATTAACGTCAGAAAATTAAAACTTTTTTTCAGATTTTAAAATCAATTTTTCAGAGACACGTTTATGAGTAAAAGTTAAATTAATAGGTGATTGATTGTACTTTTTTAAGTTTTAGATATATGCTTGTGTTTTTCTTTATTAAAAATAATTATTAGAAATTTTTCTAATTAAATGATTATTAGTACATGATTGATAATCAAAGATTATTTTTAAATATATGACATCCAATACACAAAAGTAATCTGGAAAACTGTTTTTTCGTGAATGCATTATTCCTCAAAAAATAGATCAAAATGTGTTTTTGCTCTCGGAAAGATTTAATTCATGACCTAATCTTTTTGTTTCTTTTTTGCCTTAGTGGTAGGCATTACGAGGGTCCCACTCTTAGCTTGTTTTCCAGAGCATCAGAGAAGAGTGAGACAGATAGAGATGAACATTAGAAGGTGTCATCTTGATAAGCATAAGAACATCTCCAACCCAATTACCCTTAGGCTCGTTTGGTTCGCGGAATAGAAGGGGAATAGAATAGCCTATTCCTAAAGAATAGTTATTCCCACTTTTGGTTGATATTTTTTTATGGAATAGATATTCAATGGAATCCCTATTTATTGATTTCATGGAATAGCTATTTTTCAATTTAGGTTAGGAATAGCCTATTCCTAATATTATATTTTTGTAATTTACAAAATTATCCTCCATTAAATCCTCAATCTTCTCTCTAATCACTTTCCCAAATCTTATAAATTTTGGTCAATCCATAATTTATATCATATAAAACGTGAAAAATGGAAAAATTACGAAAACGTTAAAAAATGTAAAAATACGAAAAATATGAAACACGAAAAATGTGAAAATATTACAAATACGAGAATATGCAAAAAATAAAATATACGAAAAACATGAAAACGTGAACAAATGCGAAAAACACGAAGACGCAAAAAAAAAAGCAAACACACGAAAAACACAAAATAGAAATAGTGCGAAAACGTGACAAAACACGAAATATTAAAAAATGTGAAAAATAAAAACACGAAAATGCGAAAAAATACGAAAAATGCTAAAACACAAAAACGTGACAATATGTGAAAAACATGAAAATGCGAAAAACGCAAACAAAACACGAAAACGTTAAAAACAAAAAAAATATGAAAAAATACGAAAAACATGGAAAAACGTGAATAACACGAAAAAGTAACAAAATACGAAAAATACAAAAACGCGAAAAAAAAACAAAAAGGAAAAAAACCGAAAAACTAAAACGTGAAAAATCGAAAAAATGCAAAATAAAACACAATAACATGACAAAACGTGAAAAATACGAAAACGTGAACAAACGGAAAAAACAAGAAAACTTGGGAAACACGGAAAAACATAAAAAACGTTACAAACGCATTTTTCGTGTTTTTAACACTTTTTCATGTTTTCGTGTTTTTCGATTTTTTCACGTTTTTCATTTTTTTCACATTTTCGTGTTTTCCACTTTTTTCATGTTTTTGTGTTTTTTACGGTTTGCACATTTTTTTTGTTTTTTCATATTTTGCGTGTGTGTTTTTTTTTTGTGTTAACACGTTTATATGTTTTTGCGTTTTCATCCTTTTCCACTTTTATCTCATTTTTTTCTTTTGTTTTTGTTTTTTTACCTCTCTTTTTTCGTGTTTTTACAATTTTTCCGTTTTCATGTTCTTATTGTTTTTTCGTTTTTAATGTATTTTTCGTGTTTTTTTCGTCTTTCGTGTTTCCCATTTTTCTATTTTTTATATATTTTTTAAAATAATATATATTAAATATTTGAACAATTTATAGTAAAAAATTAAAATTTTAAAATAAATAAGAAATTACATTTGAGGATAATATTGTCTTTTTAATAAAAAAATTATCTATTCCATTCTACCTTATTCCATCAACCAAACATAGGAATAGTAATTCTTAAGAATTTCTATTCCATTCTTTGCTATTCCATTCCTTTGAAATAACCATTCTATTCCATTCCATTCTATTCCGCGAACCAAACGGCACCTTAATTCCCTTTCCTATTCTTAATTCTCCATTTTTTTCTTCAATCCCTATTTTTTCTTCAACCCACTGATCAACTTTCTTCCCTAAAAAGAATATTCTTTCTTTTTATTCCATTTCATTTACAACATTTACTAATATTATAATACCTTTTACATTTAAAACATATTTTTTAATAAAAAAAATTAATAAAAACACATTAAACTAATGTTCCTCATAAAATGGAAACCATTTTCCTTCCCTTCTTGCAGGGAAGAATTTTGAACTTCCCTTAAAGAAGGGAAGTATATAACTTCAACCCTCCCTATATCATCTCCAATGCTTAGTGTTGGAGTTGCTCTAATAAATTGATATTGATATCCTGCAAATCTTAATTAAAAAAAACTCAAAGCTTAAAAGAATTAATTAAAACTTCATATAATTCCTTCTTTTTCTACAATTAATATTATGATGTTCTCACGTGAGTTAAACTTAATATTCTGTAAATGGCTATATGTATATATTAATGGCAAAAAGTATCATTGGATCCTTTATCTTTCGTTTTTTTTGTTCATTAAGCTCTTAATTTTTTATTTGGACACATTAAGCTCTTTATCTTTCGTTTTTTTTATCTCATTAGATAAGGAGTTTAATGTGTCCAAATAAAAAAGGGATAAGGTACCAAAATAGGTCTAAGGTTTTTGGAAAAGTACCAATTTAGGCTCAACGTTCAAAATAGCACCAATATAGGCTTAACCTTTACAACATAATATCAATTTAGGCTTAACGTTTACAATATAGCATTAATTTAGGCCCCACGTACAAAATAACATCAATATAGACTTAACGTTTACAAAATAATACGAATTTAAGCTTAACGTTTATAAACTATATACAATTTAAGCTAAACGTTATAATTAAATTAATCATATTATATTTTTTCCTATAATTTTCCTATTAACTTTATATGTTATCTTTTTATTTAGTTCTATATTTTTATTTATTATAATACAATTAATTAGTATTATTGCCCATTAAGATCTTATATTTGTTTTTCATCAATGATTCTATGACTACTAAATTTCATTGCTCATGTAATATATGCAAACTAAAAGTAATTGAATATCCACAATATTTCGAACACTGACATGTATCAATATTATTTTAACTAGTGTTCGAAATATTGTGGATATTCAATTACTTTTAATTTGCATATATTACATGAACCATTGAATTTAGGAGTCATGGAATGGTTGATGAAAAACAAATATAAGGTTTTAATGGGCAAAAATACTAATTAATTGTATTATAATAAATAAGAAAATAAAACTAAATAAAAAGATAACATATAAAGTTAATAGGAAAAGAATAGGGTTAATATACATATTTGCCCTTGTATTATCGCAAAAAAATAAATATGCCCTTATATTAAATAAATGCACAAAATTATCCCTAAATTTTCCACAAACCTACAATTATATCATAGTCTAACAGAATTATGTTGTGGCATAAACGGTGTTGAAATTTTCACTTTCCTTCCATCCAAACATGTACGTTCTACTCTTCCACCTCCTATATCTCTCCTTTTTTTCTCTCTCTCTACTACCGAACTGCAACTTCTACTCCAAATCAAAACCAAAACACAGTTCACACCAATAAAAACTAAAGCATAATACAACTGTTTTTTCCCTTAATGAATTAGCAGCAACATCCAACACTCCAACATTCTTTTCTTTTTTCCAGAAAGAAAATTTGCTTTTCCCCTTTTGAGCAAATCATCAAACACATAAAAGGACCATTATAGGAACTAGATCAAATTCTAATTCTCTTATTCCATCAGCACAATGAAGAAAATGAAAAAGAAGAAGAAGCAGAATTGAATTTCATATCCTTACCAAACAGGAATTTCCTTCCAAAACTTAGAGATTTCAATGAATTATTGAGAGCTGAAAAACAGAATCTCTTATAATTTGAAAAAGTGGGGAAGAAAAGGAAACGGACAAAATAAGAGAGAAGAGAAGGAAGAAGCTCACTGCAAGAGAAGTTTGAGAAGAAAGAGTTGTTCGGAAATGGTGGGATTTTTCTTTCTTCAGCTCTTTGATTGAGAAAGTGAATCACGACGGCTAATTAGCATTTATTGAGAGGGAACCGTGAAATTAGCCAAAGATGCAGTCTTTACTCTAATGGTGGAACCTAAACAAATGTCCCAAAATGAAAATTCACTCAGATTTTGATCAAATCATATGAACAAAACAAACCTCTCTCTGTTAATTGGAGTTCAGCAGTAAAGAAGAAGGATAAAGAGAAAAAAAAGGAGAGAGATAGGAGGTGGAACAGTAAAAGATGGATGTTTGGGTGGAAGGAGAGTGAAGAAGGGCAAGCCGTTTATGCCACGTGACTTGTCAGTTAGATTTGGGTATAATTATAGGTTTGTGGAAAATTTAGGGATAATTTTGTGCATTTATTTGATATAAGGGTATATTTGTTTTTTCGCGATAATACAAGGGAAAATATGTATATTAACCCAAAAGAATATAATATGGTTAATTTAATTGTGACGTTTAACTTAAATTGGATATATTTTGTAAACGTTAAGCTTAAATTCGTATTATTTTGTAAACGTTAAGCCTATATTGGTGTTATTTTGTACGTGAGACCCAAATTGATGCTATATTGTAAACGTTGAGCCTAAATTGATATTATGTTGTAAACATTAAACCTATATTGGTGTTATTTTGAACGTTGAGCCTAAATTGGTATTTTTTAAAATACCTTTGACCTATTTTAATACATTATCCCAATAAAAGATCAAGAGCTTGATAAAACCAAAAAAATGAAAAAATTTCTAATGATGTTTTTTTTTTCCTATATTAATTATATAAGCTAAATCTGTTCTTCGCTATGCCGTCATTGAACTCATCAAGATCTTCATCTGCAAGTAACTTGCTGAAAAAAAAAGGAAATTATAATCCATCTTTATTCTTTGTATATTCGAGTTTTCTGGATTTAAACTCTTAAATAATCAAGATTCAATCGCAAAAGGAGATTGCAACAGATCATAATGAGCCCACAAAGCATCAATCGGACATGGCCGGTTCGAATCCAATGCAGTAAACTCACCGGTACGGGGTAAAATCCGACACCTCCCTTCAAAATTATCCCCTCCAAGTCCATGCTGGTTCCACCTGTCACCAGCGCAATATTCCCGATGAATATAAGTAAAAACGGCGACAAGGTATCTTCATTTTCAAACAAATCTTATTATTATAGTACCTAGTTATCTGTTCATTAAGTATGAAAAAGAAGTTATGTTTCCCGTTCTAATGTTCAATACTAGTTTTGCATTTTTTTCAAGTTTCACCGATAAACTTTACTTCGCTTCAAGAAAAAATAACTTGACAATTTTACTAAATTGATTTGTACTTTAACCACTTGATATATAATAGTAACTAAAAATAAAAAGGGTTTTTTTCCATTAAACGTCAATTTAACCAAATAAATATCCGAACTTAAAAACCACAATTAAAAAATTAAAAGCAGCCAACTTAAAATTAAATTATGTACTAATTTTGTTCTTGGTTGAGAGATTGGGGCTAGATTGAGAAAAAATTTAAAATAGAAAAATTCTAATAAGATTAAAGAACTTGAGTTAGTCATAATAATTATTATTTTTCCAATTCCAGTTATAAAATTATGATCAAATTAAGGAGCTATGTAAAATTAGACTATTAATATTATCAGTAGTGTTCACGTTGATTCTGAATGATCAAATAAATAAATTTGGTCATTTAGAATTAGATCCAGACTTATTGAATCTACAACCTTGTTTAATAACCTATTTAATCACTTAAATTAAAAATATTAAGCACTTATTTAATTTAAGTGTGTTTTCTCTTTACCACTTAAAATAGTCAATTAAGTAAAAAAATCATTTATTTTCATAAGTCAAAATATTTAACTTAAATCTTAAGTTAAATCTTATTAACTATTATTTTTATAACAGTTACATCATTTAATACTTTCAGCAATTATAATTTCCAACACTTAAAATTCATTAATGATTTTTTCAGCACTTAATTTTAAGTTTTATCAAACATCATCCAAATCTTTAGAATCTGAACCCTAGGATTTTAATAAGTCTAGATTATTAGATTCAAACCTTAGAATGCTAAGAATTTTCACTCTAAAATTTTAATAAGTCTAGATCTAACAGTGAATAAGCATATTTATTTCATTAAATAGGTTTACGTGAACACTATAGTTAATATAATATTACAATTTAAGTGGCCTAAAACTTTACATAATGAGGGTAGAGGCTAATAGATATTTTTATGTTTATATATTTCAACTGATTTTTTTTTGAAAGGCAACAGAACTTCATTAAAATCAAGCTGAAACATCCCTAACTAAGATGTCTCCAATAAATACAAGGAAAAAATAATGAATGAAAAACTTAGCAGAGGCTCGAGCATTCCTTGCGAAGGCATGGGCTGCTTCGTTCGCTAATCTTGAAACATTGACTACTAAGAAACCGGAATGAGGATACATGATAGACCTAATATCTGCAATCACATTTCCGAATTCAGTCAAATCTCTTGCAGACGAGAAAATTGCTTCAACCACTACCTTTGCATCTGTCTCAAAGATTATGTTGTGATAGTCAAGTGATTGAGCCCAAATTAGGCTCTCTCTTAGTGCTAACGCCTCTGCAAGTTTTGCTGGCATTTTTCCTTCATTATGCGTGCATAAGCCGATTAAATATGTACCTTGAAAATCGCGGATAACAACACCTGCACCGAAAAAGCCTTCTTCGTGCCAAACCGCAGCATCAACATTGCATTTAACATAGCCCGAAGGCGGCCTCTGCCATTGTTTATTTCTGCTGGTTGTCTGTCTTTGAACCGTGCCAACTAATGACGGTTCAGTACCGCTATCAACATGCAGTGGATCAGATTCTACAGCACTGTTGTGCATCATAATCCGACCTTGACGGCTGCTTGACGGATCTGCTGTACAGATTTCTCCTTGATTTTGCCTAAAGGGAATTGAGATAAGCAGCTTCTGTCCGCATGTGCCAATCTCCCGCGTTGTTGATATCGCACGGTGGAACTGCACTTGCTGGTGCAGGGTAGAACCTCTCGATTGGACGTTGGGCATTGAAGTGCCTGCTATGGCAGCTCGCCTACCCTCCACTCCTTGTTGTGCTGACCTGCACGGCATCCCATCTCTTATAGCATCGCCAGAACCAAGAGTAGCTCCGGCGACATCAGCGATACCTGCAAAAATAAGAGAAGAGAAACGGTTAGCTGGTAACGCCCTCCGCGTTTGCTCCCTCACCAATCTCTTCATCTCCAACCATTTCTCCACACAGCGCATAGCTAAGGTTATGCTAACTCTCGGATTCCGCAAATTGTGGTTCCATAGCAAATCATTTCTCGCTTTCCAGATCACCCATAGTGCAATAGCACTTTTCGTAAGGCTACCAGAATCCAAATTAGTACTAGAATGGAGAAGCCATTCCTCAATGTACTCCCACTCTGTTCCAGGTGGCTCCAGTCCTACAACCTGCCAGCATTGTTGTGCATAGGAACAACCAAAAAATAGGTGCCATCCACATTCCACATCATTGGGGCATAATAAACAATTAATTGGTACAGCCAAGTGGCGATTAGCAAGTTGGGTCCTTAAAGGTAAGATTTCTGAGGCAAGTTTCCATAATAACAACTTGAGCTTAGGGGGAAGAACATATTTCCACAGCTTTTTCCACCCATTTCTTTCACCCCCTCTTTCCCGTCTTACTATTAGGAGTCGATACCCTGATTTAGAGGAATACAAACCATTTGCAGTAAAGTGCCAGATCAACCTATCTGGTCTATTTGGTGATGGGATGACCATCTTAGTAATGATCTCGATCATCTCACTCTCAAAATAACGGCTCAACTTCCCTCTATCCCACAACCTGGTCCCCGGGATGAAAAGATCTTTCACCTTTGTCTCCCTAATAGTAGCCTCACAGCCATGACCTATAACAAGTTTGTCCCCATCCCAGATCCAAGTATCCCTGTGATTGGCAACCTGATCACCCCTACCAACACACCATCTCAAACCAGTCCTCAATAAATCGACTGAGCTCCACACACTCCTCCAAATAAAACTAGGATTAGTGCCTAATTTGGAAGAAAGGAAAGTCCCTCTCGAAAAATATTTAGCTTTGAACATGCGACTAACCAAAGTATGAGGGTCTGCAATCAATTTCCACCCTTATTTTCCCAGGAGGGCGATGTTGAACTCGCGAAGGTCTCTAAATCCCAAGCCCCCTTCACCCTTACACTCACATAAACGATCCCAACTTATCTAGTGGATTCGATTTCTACCATCCTCCTTCGAACCCCACCAAAAGGAATTCATCATCTTTTGTAGCTCATCACAGGTAGTCTTAGGTAGAAGGAACGTGCTCATACAGAAGGTGGGTAATGCCCGAGCCAATGACTTCAATAAAACCTCCTTCCCAACAGCGGATAAGAACCGAAAGGTCCAATTCCTTAGGCGCTTGGCCAATTTTTCCTTTAGGAAACCAAATATAGCTCATTTAGACCTGCCAATAAGGGAAGGTAACCCCAAATATCTACCCGTATCAAGAGGTGAATGAACTGACAGAATATTGCTAATTGTCAGGCGTACATCAGGTTTCACATTCGAGCTGAAATATATACCAGATTTGGTAAGATTGACAGCCTGGCCCGAAGCGCTTTCGTAAACCCTTAGAAGATCCCTTAACCTCGTGCTTTCCTCAACAGTCGCACTGAAGAAGAGGAAACTATCATCTGCAAAAAAAATAGGTGACACTCGGTGCACTAGGGCAAATTTTGCAACCAGTGATATGGCCTTCCACCTCCGCCTTCTCAATAAGTTTTGACAGCACCTCAGCGCACATTAGAAATAGGTATGGGGATAGGGGATCCCCCTGCCCGAGCCCACGTTCCGGTTTAACTGAATCCGTGACTTCCGAGTTTACAGTGAAAGAGTAAGATACCGTACTGACACACATCATAATCCACTTAACCCATTGATCATAGAATCCCATTCTTGACATTGCATTCTGAAGGAACTTCCAGTCTACCCTGTCATATGCCTTGCTAATATCAATCTTCAAGGCCACCTCGCCCTTGACACCTCTATTCTTCCTCTTCATGTAGTGAATGATTTCAAAAGCCGCCTGCACACTATCAATTAAAGACCTGTCAGGCACAAAGGCAGATTGGCTTTCAGAGATCACATCAGGCAACACTACTTTCAGTTTATTGGTAAGGACCTTGACAATTATTTTATACAAAACATTACACAGTGAAATTGGCCTCAATTCAGTCATTCTCTTTGGGTTTTCACACTTTGGAATTAGAGTTACCAATGTATCATTCAGGTTGTCAGGGAGCTCACCCTTCTGAAGCCAATCACAGCAAGTACAAAAAATATCTCTGTCAATTAACTTCCAAAAGTGCTGATAAAATCCTGGATTAAGGCCATCAGGCCCAGGTGACTTGTCAGGATGCATTTGATTAATAGCCAATGTAAATTCCTCAAAATTGAACTCCTTGATTAACTCCTCATTCATAGCAGGAGTAATCGATTCTGGGAGAACATTGACTAGGTCGAATGAAGACTGCCCACTTGCCCGTACTTCTTCACCACCTCACTCATACTAGGCCCATCAGACACCTCAGAACCATTCTCGTCAATCAGGCTAGGGATTTTATTTGCCTGTTTTCGTGCATTTACACTTGCATGAAAGTATTTAGAATTCATATTTCCCTCCTTCAACCAAAACTGCTTAGCTCGCTGGCCCCAATAGATCTCCTCATGTTCCAGCAAGACATTCAATCTTGGCCTGGTCTCAAAGTATTTAGTAACTGATTCCGGATCAGTGTTGTCCTGAAGTTGTGTTAGAACATGTTTACAGTGAGCGATTTTCCTTGTAAACCGTGCTTTGAAGTGCCGACCCCACTCTTCCAATGCCAAGCTACACGCTGCCAATCTAGTTGGGATGCCAGTCTCACTATTCTGCCTCCAAACCCCTAGAACTAACATCTCCAATTCATGATCCTTTAACCACACATTATCGAAACGGAATCTTCCTTTCCGTTTATGTCTCCTCTGCTCACAAACCCTCAGAAGAATAGGTGAGTGATCTGAATATCCCGAGACAAGATTAGAAATTTTGTAATCAGGGAAGCGGTCACACCAAGCTGCACACCCAAGCACTCTATCCAATTTTTCTCGGACTTCAAACCTCATACCTTTACCTCGTTCCCAGGTAAACTGGCTACCTGACATTTTTAGATCCATCAGGGATGCCCTATTAATAGCCTCAGCAAAGTGACACATAACGGCCCAGGGGTATGTTGCACCACCAATCTTTTCTGTCTCATCCAGAATGCAATTAAAGTCCCCAATGACCACCCACGGTAGAGAGTGATTGTCTGCAATCCGCCCAAGTAGGTCCCAAGACTCCCTATGCCTGCCCCTGCATTTTTAACAATCGCTTCAATGTGATGGTCCGAGTAAGACTGAATGTCAATATCACTGCTCTTCCTCCACACGAGGCATAGACCCCCGCTATGGCCTCTTGCATCCACAACAAAGCCCCCTTCAAAACCCAATTTCTTCTGAATTCCTTCCATTCTTGCCTTATTAACCAGGGTTTCAATCAAGAAAACGAAACCCGGGGCATGAGCTTTGATTAGCTCACTAAGGGCTCGAACTGCCTGGGGGTTGCCCAGACCCCGATAGTTCCAACTCAGACAACTCGTGACCAAATAGAATGTACAAAAGAATAAATTGGACTTTGAAATAACATAAAAAAAACCATCAACTGTTTATATATAAAAGGAATGTGAGAGCATGTAAGAGGGATAATGTGTTAATAAGAAAAGGAAAGGAAGCAAAAAAAAAAAAAGCCTTTGAAAGATCATGAAAAAAACGGGTAAATTACATACGTGGTGTATAACCTTTACTCGTAATCACACTTTGGTGTACAACTAAAATTTTGTCATACTAAACTGTACAACCTTTTAGTGACCTCACACTAAAATGTACAACAGGTAAAAATGACCGGTCAATGCTCAGTCAACGCGCCACCTCAGCTTTGACCGGTCAAAAAGTAAAAAAAATTTAACCACTTAATATAAAACTACTTTTATACCCATATTTCTCCATATCTTCATCTTCTTCCCTCTATTTCTTTCTCTCTCTTCAAATTTCTTTCTTTCTCTAACCTCTCTATCTTTGAATTTCTTTCTCTCTCTAACCTCTCTCCATAAAATTAATACCATCAAATCTTTGTAGGAAACTTCAAATTTCTTTCTCTCTCTAATATTTCTCTTCAAATTTCTTTCTCTCTCTAACCCCTCTCTCTCTATAATATAGCTTTCCTAAGTCAGTTCCAGAGTGCATGCGTGAATAAGAATAAAACTTTACTGATGTTAAAGTAAATTTGGACCTTTATCCCTATTTTTAATCAATCGCATAGATCTAGGTTTGGATGATTCACTCATGGCTTCATGACATTTAATTTTTCTTGTGTAGGAGGAAGATTTTCTTTTAGATAATGCTTACTACTCTGAGATGAAGGATGTTGGGTTATTCGATGCAGACTGAGATTGATTTAACGCACGGGATACTGCAGAGAAAGCCATAGGAAACAAATAAATCATTTTCCCCCAATTTTTAAGAAAAACGATGTACAGTAGTAGCTGTAATTAATATTCCAATAATGACAAGTTATAGAATTTTAACAGACATGTCAAATGTAAATATTATTTTTAGAGAGAGAAGAGTTAGAGAGAGAAATGGAGCGAGTTCTATTTTTTTTCAATTTGGAAAGGATGATGGTATTTTAGTAATTCCATATTAGGAATGTGAATTTTTGCCTTTGAAAGTGGTCAAAATGCTGATGTGGCAATGTTGACTTGCGTTGACCGGTCATTTTTACCGGATGTACACTTTAGTGGGAGGTCACTAGAAGATTGTATAGTTTAGTGTGACAAAATTTTGTTTGTACACCAAAGTGTGATTATGGATAAATATTGTACATCATTTATGTAATTTACCGTGAAAAAAACGACACCATTTTGCTCCCAATTAGGTGGGTGCCACAAAAGCTAAGAGAAATCATTGTTGATGGCAAATTTGAAAAATGAGGAGCAGAAAATAGAGGAGGGTAAGATTGGAATGAATTAGAAAAATATTTGAATTGGTATTATTCACAAAGCTTCACTTTTATAATTATATATAATTTTAATTTAATTAATTAACGGAAAAATGAAGAGGCTAACGAGAGACAAAAACATTGGTATATTTGATTTTTATTTCTTATTTTGGAGTTTTCTTTGTAATAATTAGATAATAAGTGAGTTAATTTATAAAATAAATAAATATAAAGATAAAATTAACTTATTTCCCTTTAACTTTTGACTTTTTTTAACACTATTAGTCGATTTAGACTGTGTTTGTTAAAAGAATCAACTTTAAGATACATGTTTGCCAACTTTCAAACCACATAGTTTATGTTTAAAAATGACTCAAATCACAGAGTTTATTTGTATACTTTCTCCTAAATATTATTAGCGATATTTTACAATATACTAATTTTCAACCTTAAACACACGTGGGTTAATCCAATGCTAACTGCTAACTCATTACTTTCCTTTTTCTACTTTTGTAACTTTTACACGATCAATCAAATTATGGGAAAATTACAAATCTAGACTAATTGAAGAGGTCTATTAAAATATTTGACTCACTTTGCTTCCATCTCACCAAATTAGACACTTTCATCCTTTTTGGATAAATATACCCCTAGTTCCATTCTGCTTCTGCTTCTGCTCCCGCTCTCGCTTCTTCTTCTTCTTCGTTTCAACTTCTGCTTCGGTTTATCTTCTTCGGTTTCTGATACCAATCGTTAGCAATTTTTGAGATTATTGAAGTATTATAAATTTTGGAAAGGAAGCACAAAACAAATAAAGCTTTCCAGTAGAAACGGTATGTTTTTAGCTTATAAGCCGGTTTTTCTCACTGGTCTTGTTTTTTTCTGCGATAAATTTCGTCACAAATGTGACAACTCTTGTCTCACATCTCAGATGCGACAACAGTTGTCGCAGATGCTTCTCTATTATGATTAAAAAATGGCGTATGTTTCCTCTCTCTGAGATCTCTACAAACATAATCTCTTCTTTCTCTCTCTATAAACCATCGTATTTTCTCTCTCTACAAACATAATCTCTTCTTTCTCTCTCTATAAACCACCATATTTTCTCTTTCAAGACTTGGCGATAATGCCACTTTCGTCGGTTTAGGATGTAAAGAAGACGTTGAGAGTCTGAGATAGAAAGTGAATTGAAATAAGGATATTCTTATCCAAAGTTGAGATGGAAACAAAGTGGATTATCCCTACATATAATGTATTTAACTTGTTTATATTAATGTTCTTGTTATTTGTATTTTTTATTCGTTCTTTCTCTTTTCGACTTTTTTAACTACTATAAAGGGATAAGAAATACCATTTTTATGAAGTTAAGAGGGTAAATAGGATCATAAGTGGTGAGAAATACCACTTTTATGGAATTAAGAGGGTAAATAGGATATTCGATGAGTTGAGAATGGGTAAAATGACAAATTTGAACAAGTTAAGGAGGTGAGGAATACCATTTTTATGGAGTTAAGGGGGTTAATAGGACATTCGATGAGTTGGAGGGGTAAAATGACCAATTTGAATAAGTTAAATGGGTTGGAGAAGCATTAAGCCTTAAAATAATAAAAAGCTTAATACATTTAGGTCTCTAAACTTGTCTTAAAAAAATTGATTGATTTTCTGACTTTACAAATATTTCATTAGGCCTGCGGATTTGCTTAAAATGGTGTATTAGACCTTGAAATTTGTATAAAGTTATATATTGACCTCCTTAACTTACTTACATTGGTCTATTCGGCTTTGAACTTACTTAAAGTAATATATATTACGAGTGGGCTGTTTTATCCTTGAGGCGACCGGAATTATACACTGCTTGTACTTTCTGACTTCCACGAACATCTTAAAGAAAGCGACTTAATCCGTGACTATATCGATTATTTTATTTGGTACTGTGTTCCACAATTTCGGTTCTAACAATTACCTTGGCATCTCAAGCAATACATGATTAAGGACAAGCTCCAACAAAATCGGCTGCACACAATTACCTTGGCATCTTTTGGCTCAGGAAAACTCTGCTGGTTTCTACAACTTCTGCCTCACATAGAATTGTTACTTTACTAGAGCTACTGCATAGAAAACTTGTACTGATTTTTCTGGTAATTCAAATAAGAGTTTTACATTCAAGTGCAAGAATATTCACACACAACTAATCATATTTTACACTTCACTGCAAAAAATTGAAAGAACCAATAATGTAAAGGATTCAAATAATTCTATATTAGTGCTTAAAGTATACAAATAATGCAATCTCATCTAAATTTCTTCCTTTAGCTCCTAACTTCAATTCAATTCACAACAGTGTGTAGCAACCTACTAGACAATATGCAAAATTGATTGAAGAATGATGAACTAAAAGTATGGCCAATGCTTAGAAGAAAAACATATCAGACTGTTTGTGTGGAGAAAAGTATGGCAAACAATTGTTCATATTTGATAGTTCACTGCAAACAAGTGAAAGAACCATAATAATATCTGATTCACATATATGTTTTCAGGACATTTAATCACATGTTTCTATAATGAATAAGAACCAAGAAGAATGTTTTATCATACAAAAATTTTCCTTTATCAAACTATCAACAACAAAAATGTATTCCTATAATTACATTTCAAAGCCTTAAACAAGAACTGCCAAACAGAATCAAATTCATCAATCTAATATCCCAAACGGACTCTGACGTTCGAGACATGTGAAAACTCAACTTTGATTGTTGTGGTGTCCAAAGACTGTAACCATTCAGATTTACTTTCCTCAAGAATGGGGCAGCAGCTAATGTTGAGATGTGTTAAATTGCAGAGGCGTTGTATGACTGTAGCTGTTGATGAAGACCCAAGAAGCCTACAGTAATCCAGAGAAAGGGACTGAAGAGACTGAAGATTTGTCAACCATTCTGGGAATGTTTCCATTGTTGTGAATCCCATTATCTTCAATGATTTCAGGACTGTGAGGTGTTGAAGTTGACTTGGTAGACAACTCATTTTACGACCGAAAAAATCAGATCCCCATATTTCTAACTTCTCGAGGAATGGAAGGTTTTTTATTCCATCTAAATAGCGGAAACCATCCAACTCCTCTGAGAAGGCACCAATACTTAAATTCTGCAACCGAGTGAGTTTGCATAATATCTCCTCCCGGCAATATCTCAATCTTTTACAACAATATAGCTCTAAGGAGGTTAAACAGCTTATCTTCCCTAAATCTTCTGGAATAAACGTCAGCCATTCACATCTTCTTACACTCAATTCCATGAAACACAAGTCAGATAAAAGACAATTTCGAAAGTAAGTTAATTTGGAACATCCAACAATTAATAGACTTGTAAGAAAGGGAAAGGACTGCTTCTTATCCGTTAAGAGCCTCAGTTCCACACAATCTCTGATTTCTAGCTTCACAAGTTCAGACAAATCACTCATCGGAAAACCTGTCAATTTAGAACAAGACTGAATGGACAAATGTTCGAGACAAGGAAACACAACCACCCTATTACCATCCGATGGAGAGCTCCATTCAGTCAAATTATCCATCCAACTCATAGACAATGATTTCAATGCTGGAAACAACCTCAAGCACCCATTGCTACTGCCTTCACTGTCAATTCCATAGAACTCATTATCGATGTGCTTCACTTTTCCCATGTGATTCATCTTAAGAAATTTAAGATGGGGAAGATCTCCAAGTCGAGGGAGTTGTACACAGTTGCAGCACCGTTCTAAGCAAAGATCCACCAAATTATTAATTACTATAAAAGAATCACCATCACCTGGACTCTTCATCCTCAACATCCATGATGGCCATTTTTCTCCCATGTAATACTTGATCTTTATTCTTTCGATGTTTGGATGAGGTTGAAGGCCTTCCAGCAGTTCCTCGTCCCTTGACCTTCTATCATTTGATCCATAGGTCCATTCAAAACAAAGTCCTTGTATTCTTGCTTTCTGTTGCAAATTTGCTCGCTCCACTTCTTCCTTATCACCCAACTCCTCAAGCCTAGTGATTTTCAAGTTCCCTCTTAGTTTGTTTAAGTATTGAAGTTCTTCAATGCTACCTCCCCAGTCACGACCCACAGCAAAGAATAACAATGTTTGCAAACCAGTTAGCTTCCCCAAACCAAGTGGTATCTGGTGCTCATAAGAAAAAGAAATATGCTTTAAACTGAACAGATTGTTAATCTTGTTTTTAGGAAGCTTGGTAAGTTCCTTGCATTCTAGGAATTTCAAAGTCTGAAGATTGCAGAGCTCAGAGATGGATTCAGGCAACTCTTTTATGTTAGAATTTGAGACATCCAAAGTTTGAAGATTGTGGAGCTTGTTGATGGATTCAGGCAATTCTTTGATGTTTGAACTTGAGACATTCAAAGTTTGAAGACTGTGGAGATTGCTGATGGATTCAGGCAACTCTTTGATGCTAGAATTTGAGAGATTCAAAGTTTGAAGATTGAAGAGCTTGGTGATGGATTCAGGCAATTCTGTGAAGCTAGAATTTGAGAGATTCAAAGTTTGAAGATTGAAGAGCTTGGTGATGAATTCAGGCAATTCTGTGATGCTAGAATTTGAGAGATTCAAAGTTTGAAGATTGTATAGCTTGGCGACTGACTCAGGCAGCTCTTTGGTTTTAGAAATGGAGACACCAAGATATCTCAAATGTTTCATTTTCCCGATTGATGATGACAATACTTCCATATCAGAAACATTTAAGTGCAGACTCCGCAACCTTTCCAGCTTCCATATCTTCGGATTGGGAATATTGGGCAACTTCTTGGCCTCATCCCTTTGAGTATCCATCAAATATGGTACAAATCGATCATCTGCATATAAATGATAGATGGAAGTTGTTTCAGATCTGGACACAGACAATGCAAGATTGTGGACAAGATCATGCATCTTGCATAGTATGATATCGTCATAATCATCCCTTTCTTCATCTTGGAACATGGAAATTGCAAGTAAGAGATTGAAGCATTTGTTGCCTATGTCACATGTCTTTTGGAAAAATTGAACAGAACGCATAGCATGGCTTTAAATATGAGGGCAAGTGATGAAGAATTTGTTCAAACATAGCATGGAAAAACATCCCATCCTTTCAAAACAGTAGCATCTCTAATTTTCAACCAAGTTTCTTCATCCCTATTAAATCCCATTATCCCTCCTAAAACTTTTGCAATCAATGGGATTCCAGTGCAATTTTTCGCAATATCCCTTCCTATAACCTCTAAAATTGATGGGACTGGTTTTGTTACCTTTCCAAATGCCCTTTCCTTCAAAATGAACCAACACTCGTCATTAGACAAGGAATTAAGCCGATGTCTATGTTGAGATGACGTCCCCATAATGGATGCCACATTCAGCAATCGAGTTGTGACAAGAATAGCATTTCCATTGTTTGTACAAATTCTTGACAACAATGTTTTTAGAAGATCCCACTGCCTATGATCCTCGTTCCATATATCATCTAAAACCAGAAGAAATTTTTTACTGACCAACTCTTTCTTAAGTTGGCTAAGAATTGCATCTTTGTTGGTTAAGCCCCGCATCGATGCATTCAAAGATTGCAATATTTCTCTCAAAATTTTGTGTTCACTGAAGTTATCAGAACACAGCCATATTGTAACATCAAAAGGTTTTCTGGTTAAAGCCATGACTTTTTGACACACAAGTTTAGCTAAAGTCGTCTTTCCTATACCACCCATACCTACAATGGAAACAACAGTAAGTTGTTGATTGTAAGAGCTAGTCAGCAGGTTGACAATTTTTGCTACATCAGCTTTCCTTCCTACAACTGAGTTGTCAAAGACTGAGTCTGTTGGCAACCTATTATGAGACAAACTATCCTCCAAATTGTGTGGGATTGAACTAAGTTGAAGGGATAGACATATCCTCTGAATATTTTGTAGTGACTGGTTCACTTTATTAAGCTTAGGCACCATTTGGCTACGAAATTCAGCCTTTCGTACATTGTTGATGGCTCTTGAAATTGAAGAGAAACTATGAACCTGGTTAGAAAAATATGTTTAGTTCAGAGATAAGTCTTCTTGGGATGATAATAACAATACATTTCAATTTGTGATAACAAAATCATTGAGATTTAATTTGATTAAACTAATTTTGGATCTTCTAACAAATTTACTCATTCTCAGTTCAGAAACTATAAATTAGTAGATATAAGTTTCATATTCAGTGGGATTAAAATTGAATTAACGACCTACCTATGAGATTATAGATGGATACCTCCTGATTTCGAATCTGAAGTCTAGTAGTTTCATAAGCCAACTCAGAAAGCAAGTTGTCAGCTTCATAAGCTGCTTCTTTCAGATTTATCAGCCACCGTCTGGCATACACCACAGTCTTTTGTTTCTGCTCTGCACCTTCCACTAGATCAGCAATCGCAACTAGTAATTGTCGAAGCTGGTTGAGTTGGTCTTCAAATCCCCAAAATCTTTTCAAATCTTCAAAGTCCACCGGAATTAAATTGATCAGGTTGGATAGTAGTTTCCCCACGTACACATAGCCTCTCCCAGCCATTAATACTGATAGTGGAAGAAGAGCTACAAAAGCAGATTTCAGAGATGAGAGGCTAGAAGATGATCCAGAAAACTAAAGAGCATGTAAGTATGCAATGCTAACTGCTTTTCTTTTTTGGAAGAATCCAATGCTAACTGCTTTTCCTTTTTTTCTGCTTTTGTAACTTTTCCACCGCCAATTAAATTTTTCTAAACTAAAGAGCATGTATAATTAAGAGGCAAAAAGCATTATGATTTTTTCTTTCATTAAATATCTCTGATGTAAATATATTATTTCAAATAAATATAAATGAAATGGAATACTTAATATGTCCAAATAAATGATTACGAACTTTATGAATTAAAAAAAAAGAAAGATCAGAGATCTCAAGACGATTTTTGTCTAATTAAAATAATAAAAAGCTTAATACATCATAGGTCTCTAAACTTGTCTCAAAAAGTCTGAATTTACAAAATATTTTATTAGGCCTAACAATTTGCTTAAAATAATCTATTAGACTTTAAAATTTATTTAAAATGATATATTGACCACTTTAATTTGCTTACTATTCCACTTTGAACTTACTAGTGATATATATTTCAATTGTCCAAATTTAATCTTATT
This sequence comes from Euphorbia lathyris, assembly GCF_963576675.1. Lineage (NCBI taxonomy): Eukaryota > Viridiplantae > Streptophyta > Magnoliopsida > Malpighiales > Euphorbiaceae > Euphorbia > Euphorbia lathyris. The sequence continues at coordinate 88,355,971 of NC_088913.1, forward strand.
CTGCCACATGTACTTAATGGGTTAATTATGTTACTTTAAACAAGTACAAAAAATTAACGAGATACTTTATAAGTTCAGAAAGCTAATTAGGTTCTGTTTTTTATTGCTGAAAAAAACTGAACTGAACTGAACTGAATTGAACTAAACTGAACTGAATACTGAACTGAACTGAACTGAATTTAACTAAATACTACTGAACTTAACTGAATACTACCGAACTGAACCGAACTAAACAATAATAATGATATTAGACTTTAAAATAATTTAATTGATAATATTGGACATTAATAAACTTATAATAATAATAATGATGGTTCTAATAAATTTAATAATATCAATAATAAATAAATAAATATATTATTAAAGATAAAACTAAATTGAATATCAAATAAATGCTCGGCTTGATAAAATTTTGGCTCGATAAAAGCCTATAAAATTAAATAAAAATGAGTCTAATTTAAATTAAAAATACAAATTACATACAAACACAAATTTACATATAATTTAAAGCCTATGAAATCAAATACAAATTTTTATATGAATACAAACTCTTAACTTTTTATTCTAATTAAGAGTTAAAGTGTAAAAATATCCCTAACGTTTTGGGTCATGGGTAATTTTACCCCTAACATCTAAAATGGTGCAATTTTATCCCTAACATTGATAAATTCGATAAATTTGAGTGCAATTCCTAATTTTTAAATATGGAAGCATACTTTAGTTTTAATTTTTTTATTAAACGATACTTTAATAAACTATCATTTCTTGACTATATTACCATGTCCTGAAACTGGATGCTGAACAGGCCCATATTACCATGTCCTGCAAATAACTCAACAAATGGGGTTGCCAGGAATCGAACCCAGGACCACTTGGTCACACTGGCTCTGATACCATATCATAGAACCGATTGAACTAAAAACTCAAGCTGATAGTTAAAGGTCCATTTCATATTAATAGCTGACAATCATTAGTTTCAGTTTCTTGGAACCTTTTGCTAATTTCCTCCAAAAAAATTCTCCCCAACTAGCTTCCCTTTCATATAAATCCAGTTTTTGTACCACTTGTTTGTCTTGCATTGAAAATAGAGCCCTGCTAGATTTTTTTTCTCAGGTGCAACTTTGAAAAGTTAGAATATTTCTCACCCAAGTTTCAATATTAGGTCCATCAAAATGTGACAGGTCACACCTAGGAAACATTAATATTCAAAATGATGCCCAACAATTGTGGATGCCTTCTTTATATAGCATATGGGCAAAAACAGTTACAGACTAACTGGTCTACATGTGGCTAACAATTTTCACTAGAATCCAAAGGTCTACCCAACTTCTAGAAACCTTTAAGTGCCGTTTGGTAAGATGTTTGGTAAGATGTAATAACATTCGTAATGGAATAACCATTACATTGAATGCTCATTACATTGCATATTATAATTTCATTGCAATGGAATGAGAAAACCTTAGGTTAAATTTTGTTAAGAAATCTTGTAATTCCCATTACATAGAAAAATGACTTGAATTCTCATTACATTGCATCCAACCTCTCATTTCTCAAATCTCACCTCTCAATCTTGTCAAAAACCCAAAAAGTAGAAAAACATGAAAATTGAAAACGAGAAAAATAAAAATAAAAACGAAAAACCGAAAAAATGCGAAAAATGAAAAACCGGAAAAATGAGAAAGTAGAAAAACGATGAAAAACGATGAAAATGGAAGTTAAAAGAAACGAGAAAAATGTAAAAAAATATGAAAAAGCGAAAAACTATATACTAATTTATTGATTTCGGTTAATCTAATTTTGTATTTGGTTTCGATTCGATTTTTCACATTTTTCATGTTTTTCGTTGATTTTAATTATGTAAATAAAATTTTATAATTGCATTTAATTAGAAAAATATAAGTATTGTAATGGTTATTACCTTCCATCATAATTGTCAACCAAACATGGTAATAGAATCACTATTCCATTCCATTCCATTCCATTACATTACAACTTTGATTACATTACAACATTGATTACATTACATTACACTACGACATACCAAACGGACCCTTAGGAAATATAAAAACAGAATAATCAAACTTTTAAGAAACCTGGACAATCTCATAATTGGTACATTAAGCTTTAATTCTGTGTGACATGTGAATAGAGGGGCATAAACTAAATCTACCAAGAACTCTTGAACTCTTAAACTTTATTTCGAGCAGTCTCTGCTTCCAAAATTTCACTTCAATGACTTCTCAATCTCTATCACGAACCGGAACTTCACATCCTTTTTTGTTACCCTTTCAAGAGCTTTATTTGCATACTCTATAGGAACCAACTCTATATTTGGGTAAATTTTTTGAGCAGTACAGAAATCTAGCATTAAAGGTCAGAACTGGCACTTTTATGCAATTATATTCTCCCTATCATTACAATACTCACAATCTCCACATGAGCTAACATAAGTGCCTACTCCAACATGGTCACCGACCTTGAAGTGGCTAACATTTGAACCAACTTCTTGTACGAGTCCAACAATTTCATGCCTGCAAATGCAACAAATCACGAATTCCTTAATTCAAGGAGATGAGAATTTTGTGAAATCATAGAAGTATGTTACGCACCCTGGCACCATGGGATACTTTGAATTTTCGTGCATATTCCTACTCCAAATAACATCAGCATAGCATATTCCACAATGTGTAATTTTCAGTGAAACATCATCTCCACCAACAGACCTAAGTAACATTCAGAAAAAGACATTGTTTTAGCATTCTAAAAACATCTTAGGGAGTGCGAAGGAAGATGTATAAGGTGATAAAATTCCAGATGGATCTCTAGCTGCCCATCCGAGACAGTTTCCTTCTTCACCCTCTGAACTCATTTATTGTAAATGACTGTTGAATTAATATTCAAAATTAAAGCATTGTCATTAATTTCCTCCAATGAAGATGATACTATTGCTGAAAGATATATTAAACAAGAATGTTGCATGCATAATCAATGTTGTCCTTGAAGGACCCAAAATACGGATTACCAATAGCCACAATCAAACACGCGGGATACCAATAACAACACCACAAGGATCTATCTCACAACCAATCAAACACAGCACAACCCTAAACCAAAATCAACAACACGAGATTTATAACCCAACAAAATCTTACAAAGGTTTATAACCCACCAACAACAATCATAAATAATAAGAGATCAAGAAGTAAACAAATACCACAAAAGGAGATAATCTGTCAACCAATCTGTCCCAACCCAAACAGACCTTCCAGACCTCTGAAGGACAATCACAACGGTGAGAAAATGGAACAATATGTCAAGAATATGAGAATTCAAACATAATTTAGCTATCCATTCGATTTTAATCAAGTGAAGGGCAATGGCAAGGAAAGAGGACAGACATTTGCAAGTACTAACAATGGATACCTGCATATATATGATGTTCTTTAAAACTTTTGCAACTAAACACTTAGCTGCATTTTCCAATTTCGTACAAAATGTTGCCAGAAATGGCACTTATTTTCTGTAACTGAACAAGGCCTAATTAACTCTGCATCACTTTCGTAAACAAGTAATGCCATTTTCCACCGCTAATACTCCAAAAAAATGTTCGAAAATTGAGGTTCGATGTAAATATTTATACGACAATTGAGGTTTGATGTAAAATTCAAAATATACATTTGTCATAGCATGAAAATAGTTAATCTGACAACCACATTGTCATCAATTCATTGAATTATCAAATAGCCAATGGTCCATATATGGAAAATTTTAAAAGATTGTACACAGCTATGATCAAAATTCTCATTCATAAACTAATGGAAATAGTGAACAAAAGAAGTATATCAATTATTTTCGGCCTAAACCATATGCAGCCCCTGAACTTGTCAATATATGGAAAATTTTAAGAGATTGTACACAGCTATAATCAAAATTCTCATTCATAAACTAATGAAAATAGTGAACAAAAGAAGTATATCAATTATTTTCGGCCTAAACCATATGCAGCCCCTGAACTTGTCAATTTTAGTCATTTTGCCCCTGAATTTACGGGACGACCTATTTTCTCCCTCAACTATTTAAAAGTGATATTAGTAACCCCTCTTTTCATTATAAAAAAGGGTGGCCTGGTCGCACTACGCGTCCCCGTTGAGCGAGGGTCCGGGGAGGGGTCCCACCACAAGGGTGTACAGGGGGCAAGCCTTCTCCAGCCAATTAATTTGGCAAGAGACTGCTCCTAAGCCTCGAACCCGTGACCTCTTGGTCACACGACAATAACGTTTACCGATGCGCCAAGGCTTGCCCTCTTTTCATTATAACGGAAACAAAATGAAGTTCCTAGATTAGTAGGAGTGTTAGCCTGCATGAGTGTTAGCTTGCATATATGTAAACAATTTAGAAGGAGTTAAAGCTATATGTAATTTTTAGAAGAGAACTTAAGTGTTGTCTATCGAACCTCATTTACAGCTTGTTTTAGTAGTGCATAACCCTTTTTATTGTTTCTGTTATGATGAAAAGAGAGGGTTACTAATACCACTTTTAAATAGTTGAAGGAGCAAATAGGTGTCCTGTAAGTTGACCAAAAATGAGGGATACGTATGGTTTAGGCCATTATTTTCAATGAATTTATTAACATAGGTTGCTCTAATTTTCAAAATCTACAACTAGTCCTACATTTATACAACTTAAGTAGCAGACATAGATGGACATCTAATTCAAAAATGTTCATCTATAAATTCACTCTCGTGAAAATTTAAAGGGTCATATAATCTCTTTTTTTCACCTTAAAATTATATTATGAGCCCAAAATTACTTTCTAACAACTAGCACAGAGATGGAATGACTGAAATGATTGTTTAAATCCACCTACTTGTTAGTTTAGCCTTCTGATGCATTTTATTAAACTTAATTTGGGTGGGGGGGGATTTTAAAGATTTCTGATGCTAAATAATAACCTAACCTAGGTTCTCTTCTTTAATTTCCAATTTGACATATCCAAATTACTTTCTGATGCAATGTAATGTTCACATAATTCTGATTAAATCATAAATCCAATAAAGCAAAAGTACAAAGAATTACTTACCCAAAAGTAGCTGCCGGGATGCACCAAAATTCCGAATGATTTTGTATGGGTTCATGACTATCAGTTGATGATCGACTTAATCGCAATCGCATCCTATCAAAGTTCACACGGATGCTTCGTTGTTCTCCAGCGGCGAGAAGAAAGGGTGGGTAATCGCACGGCCGCGGAGAAGACCCACCCCTCAAGGAGAGAGTTATTAATTGTTCCTTTTTATGGAAAGGTCTTAGTGTTGTGTTTTCAGAGTTTTGCTCTGGGATTGGTTGGTCGGTGGGCAATGGTAGATCAATTAGCTTTTGGAATGATATCTGGATTGGTAAAAAGCCTTTATTAGAGGTTTGTAACTCCCCGCCGCCTCTTGAGATTTGTAATTGGAGTATTTCTGATGTGGTGGATTCAGAGCGTGATTGGTTTTGGTTGAGGTTCGACTCTTACCTCGATCTGGAAATGCTCCTGAAAATTAGGGGAGTTAAAATTAGTAGCAAGGAGGAAGATGGGGATATTCACTATTGGTCTTTGACAAATAACGGTGCTTATTCTTGTAAATCTGCTTTTGAGGCCTTCAATCAGAATTTGGAGGCTCCACACTCAGTTATTTGGAAGAATATTTGGGTCTTGAAAGTTCCGTATCGTATTAGGAGTTTCCTGTGGCTTGGTGTCAAAAATAGGTTGCTTACGAATGTTGAGAGAAAAAGACGTCATTTGGCGGAGTCTGGTGCTTGTGTTGGTCCCTTGTAAGGTTGCAAGTATAGTTCCAAGGGGGGGTTAGGAACTATTTAAACTTTTTAACAATTAGGGCAGACTTCTTTTTCTAAGGAAAAAGGTTTTAACAGCGGCGCTGAGTAATCAGCAAGATACTGGCTTAGTCAACTGGTGACTAGGTCAGTTTCTTAGCTTGAGTCAGGAGATAGCACTTAGAGTCTATTCCTGAGCTCAGACGTTCAACGCGCACAACTCAACTTGACCTTCTTTACTTGGTCAGTTTTTTGGTTATTTTAAGCAAGCAATATATATAAGGAGTTAAAGGTAAGAAATACTTCACTCAGCAGATTTATCCAGGTTCGGCTTCTTCTAAGCCTACATCCTGTCCCCGGAATACGTTCCGACATTTCGAATCCTCTACCGAGCTCTTTAAAGGTAGAGCCTCAAACCTTTTACAATATTAGCAACTGAGTATGACAAGAGTACCTTCCTCTATATCTCTACTCAATCCTAACCTCTCGCTGAGTACTTAAAACCGAGTACTCAGCTTCTCCTTTCTATATCTAGAAATGATAAGTGTTTTGTCCTATACAAATATTTGCTAAGACACTTTAGACGATTGAAACAATCACTCTAGACTTTTACACAGATATAAGAATTGTAGTGTAAGATTTTGCTTTGCTTCTTTGCTTACAGAACTTGTAGAAATTTGGTCAGCGTAATGGCTTGATCAAGTTCTGTGTGTAGTGAAGCTTCTGATGGCCCTATTTATAGAGACGTCTGGGCATCGGTCATTTCGAATTTCGAAATAACCGTTGGAGGGAAAATGGCTATATGTCGTTGTCATCCTGACTTGCTCAGAACTCTCGGCCAATCAGAATTGTGTATCTTCTGTCCTCGGTCAGCTCAGCAGACTGTCTCTCCTTTTATGGTAAAGTCAACTGGACAGCATACTGTGTCGTCTGAACTTTGCCCAAAGGGGAAATACTTTGTCTGGAAGTTTTGCTTTGCCAGCTGCTGTCTTGTACGCTTTGTCGAGACTACTCAGCAGTTTCATCTTGAAGTTGTTCCCGAAGGTCTTCTAGATCCTTCCGTTTGCTGAGTTGCGTTTTGTTTAAAACGGCAACGTCTTGACATACGCAGGCCGAGTTGTACTAAGTTGTTTGACTTGGGCCTTGGCTTCCGTATTGGGCTTGGGCCTTTTAATTCTTTTGTCTTATAACAGTTTTAACTCAACATTGAACAAACACATTAGTAGAATAAATCAAAGCATTTAAACTTAGTGTGTTTAGAATATGTATTTTAAATTATACTTAAACAATTTTGTCAAATCAAAATTATGTGGAAAGGTGTTTCAACAAACTCCCCCATTTTGATGTTGGCAAAACTATTCAGCGAGGAACTCAGTATGAGCTCCCCCATGATAGTTGACCTAGTATAATTTAGCAAACTCCCCCGTAAGGGTTGAGCTACTGACTTAGTTTTACTCAAAACATTTAAAGGTTTAAATGAGTAAGTCTAAGGTCAGTTTTCAGATATAGGTCAGCTATATCAACATATTCTATTTACTCAGTATTAAGCGGAAGGTTTAATCATATAGAGCGCGCTGAGTAATTTGTTGTTCAATGGGTTCTTATCAGAATGTTTTATAAACACATAGGTCAATGTCAAACATGTTATCAGCATATCATTTAGTCAATAAATGTTACAAGTATTAAACATAGCTGATTTAATTGAAGATACATAATGACTCAGTACTTAATAACATATATCATAACTCAGGATTTGAATAAGAGATGCAATTATGATATATAGATAGAAGTCAGTGATTACATAGCAAAAAATATATATATATAGATAAGGCAAATAGATTACAACTGACTTAGCCTATACTGAGCTAGCCTATCTATTTCTTTTTCCTGTGTTGCGACGACTGACTTAGCCTATACTGAGCTAGCCTATCTATTTCTTTTTCCTGTGTTGCGACGACTGACTTCACTCATGCTGAGCTCTAGCTGCTTGTTCTTTCTCCCCCGTTTTGTTAACTTCAGGGAGTCTGAAAGCATCAGTTAATACAGCGCGAGTCAGTTCTTGGGATAGCTCCTTAAGCTTCTCAGCGCTTTCATTTACACCATCAAAAATGGCAACTCCATCAGCTGAGACCTCTTCGGGTACTTTGAGATCAGCAGCACTGAGCATATTGACACTGAATGCTTGAGCTTTGCCTTGCCAGATAAGAGCTTCAGTAAGGCCAGCAAAGATTTGGTGAAAGGTTTTTAAGAGAGCTGTGTCGTAATACTGACGTTGGATGTTGTTATGACGAATGTGATTGAAGGTCTGTTGTGCGAGAGTCATCATCTCGTTCTGCTTCATTGCGTCAGTATCCATCTCTTGCTTATTCAGATTAAGCAACCTTATAGCCTCACCAATTTGCTCTACTGAGCACTGACTGTACGACACCATTTGCTCGTTGGTCTTAAGTTGCTCAGTATGAAGCTGAGCAAAAAGCATTTTGAGTTCAGATGAAGTGGCATAGTCAGTGTTCACAGCTGACAATTTCTGGACTTGTTGATGGAGAGAGTTCAGGTGTTGCACGGTTGTCAGCTGGATCTCAGCCAGCTTGGCAAGTGAATCCTGCTTAGCTTGCTGTGCTTGGAAGGATAAGACGACGTTCAGCAGATCTTTGAGTCCCTTAACTTCGTTGAGAAGCTGGGTGACTTGGGAAAGCTGGGTGGTCTCAAGAATTGAAGATCCAGCAGCAGGAGAAGTGGAATGTTGAAGGTCTCTGATTAGTGCTTGCACTGAGTCAATGATCTTTTTGCCGAACTCAGTGGCATTCAGATGGCTTTGAACCTTCAGGGACATCAGTATGACCGGAAGGAAGTGGAGTGAAAGGAGTAACCTGGTCAGTGACTGGAATAGTATTCTCAATTTGCACTTGAGTTTTGGGAATAGTTGATTGATCGGCAGAGAGTTGAGTTGGAGAAGTTGTAATGCGAATACTGTCTGTGCTGACGACAGAGTTGTGTGGAGTCAGCACCATGCTTGAGGAAATAGCATGAACAGTAGATGGCTCAACCTGACTGGTTGATGTTGCAGAAGCATTGGGGTCGGCATATTCCCGTTGAGAAGAAACAGAGGCTTGTTTTTCTAATGCCGCCGATGTAGTGGAAGTGGGTTGGCGTTTGAAAAACTTGAGTTGAACGGTAGAAGGGTCCTTAGTTGTCTTTGAGACGACAAAGTCAGGAAGAGTTAGTAGTTGCACAGGAAGTTCACTGACTAGCTTCTCACTGGCCTTGACCAACTTTCGCCTTCTACGAGGTGGAGTGACAGTATGATCAGGTTCTCCTGAGTGACAAGGGGAAGATTCTTGTTGTTCAGTATGAGTCTGGTCAGCTTGCTCTTCATCTTGATCAACAGTGTGTTGGTCAAGTACTTGCTCAACGCCAGTAGCTAACTCAGTATCAGCATCCTCAGCCTCATGCTCACTGGCTGTTTCCTCAGAGTCCTCAGCGTCATCCTGACCGCTGGCTTCTTCCTCTTCTTCTTCGGTACTGTCACCGTCAAGTTCTTCCTCAACTTGAGAGATGAAGTGATCATCTAGTTGAACCTCATGTTCATCATGTTCAGCTTCTGTACTTTGACACTGGGTGAAGTGAGAGTCACCTAGTACAATGAAATCAGTAGGTATGGCATTCAGTGGAGCCAGTGTTAAAGACTTCTGCTTCTTCTGAGGTTGCTGTGTAGCTTCCTCAGTTCCAGGCTCACCTTGCCTGCTTCTTTTCTCAGTTGGCTTACTAGCTGACTTCTGCCTCTTTGCTGGAGACTCAACATTTTTAGAAGGAGTCTCAGCAGTCTTCCTCTTGTGGGAAGCTGGGGCCTTAGTCCTTCGCCCTTTCTTAGGCTCAGCAGTTCCCTCAGTTTGGCCAGCAGCAGCAGCAGCTTTACCTTTCTTCAAAGGCTGTCCAAACTTCAAGGCTCTTAGCGAGGCAGCTGTGATCTCAGTTCCTCGAGTTTTCTCCTCACCTTCAAGATCAACCTTATGGTCAATGAGGATTCGGGTGATGAGTGAACCAAGTCGCATCGTGCCAGTGCTTCGAAGGAACCCAGCAACGAGAAAGACCGGCATGTTGATGGGAGTGTATGTCAGCATGTGCCATATAAAGCACTGTTCGAAATTGGTGGCTGATGTAGTGCAGTTGATCTTGGGGTATATGAAGTAGGTCAGCAGATAATGAGCCATCTTCTGGTGCTGACCCATTAATGAAGCTGAGACTTCTCCTGAGTGACCCTTAGGTTTACAGAAGTTGTGTCCATAGTCGGTTTTGTCCTGATCTCCCGATCTTCTCAGCCTTGCTCCCTCAGTTTTGAGCTTGAGAAGATTTCCTATGTAGAGAGGGTTGACGAAGATGGTTTTGCCTTTCACCTCAGTGCACAGGTAGTCAGTGTTGTCATTTGCAACTTTGAGGTTGTGGTAAAACTCCCTCACTAGGTCAGGATAGGTTTCATCCCTAACTGAAAACAGCTCCGTCCAGCCGTTTTGTGAAATCCATTCGCAGAATGGTTGTTCGTTCTGTACGAAATGTTTTGAGACCCATCTGGAGGGCTCAACTTTCCATTCTCGTACGTTCTCAAAAACTTTGGAGTAGGTTCGGACTTTCACAGTCTTTCCTTGACCAGAGGTTTGGCCAGTTTTTCCTTTGCTCGGCGTAGGAGGATTTCCAGTAGGTTCATCGAAGTTAGTCTTTTGGTGGCCGGCACCGGAGACGTTGTAGGATACCTTAGTCATTATCGAGGATGGGGAAGGTTTAGAAGGATTTTGAGAGAGAGAGTTTCTTTGCCTTAGAATTGGATTAAGCGTAAAGAATAAACGATGGGAAATTACCCATCATTTATAGATGGAATGAGCGGTTTGGATTTAATCAAACCCATGTGTCAGTTTTGCCTTGAGATTGTGTACCGACAAAGATCCTGGCATTTATGACACATACGGCGAATACGTCATCCTATGGCTATACGCGTGCTATTGCATTTATGCTAACGGATCTAACACTCAGCGTTTAGAATGTCAAGCGTTTGATATTCTGAGTGGTCAGTGTTGCATTTATGGATGATTTTAAGTTCAAGTTTAAACTAATTTACTCAGTGTGCAAGTTTACTCAGTATTTGATGTTCAGTCAGTTTCGATGAGTTACTAAGCAAACAATCAATCATTCAGCATGTAATTTACTCAGCATTCATATTCATTTAGCACAGAAATTTACTGAAGAGGATTAAACATACCAATTGCTTCTCTCAGTATGCTGAACTGCTCTCGGGCCAGTGGCTTTGTGAAGATATCCGCAAGCTGTTCGTCCGTTGGGACAAAGGTCAGCTTGATCTCACCCTTGAGTACATGGTCTCTAATGAAGTGATGTCTGATGCTGACATGCTTCATTCTGCTGTGTTGAATTGGGTTCTTTGAAAGATCAATTGCACTTTTATTGTCACACTTGACTTCAATTGTCTTCGTTTGAACACCATAGTCTTCAAGCTGTTGCTTAATCCATAGGAGTTAAGCAACACAATGACCAGCAGCAATGTACTCAGCTTCAGTGGTGGACAAGGCTACTGACGCCTGCTTTTTGCTGAACCAGGATACAAGACAGCTTCCTAAGAAGTGACATCCTCCAGAGGTGCTTTTTCGTTCTAGCTTATCCCGTCCATAGTCAGCGTCAGTGTATCCGATGAGTGTAAAATCATGAGTATTTGGATACCACAGACCTGCGTTCACTGAGCTTTGCAAATATCTAAGGATTCTTTTTATAGCAATGTAATGAGATTCCTTAGGGTTAGATTGATATCTAGCACAGTAGCATACTGAAAACTGAATGTCCGGTCTACTGGCTGTTAAGTAAAGTAGAGAGCCTATCATACCTCGATATAATTTGCTGTCTACTGACTTACCATTCTCGTCAGCGCAGAGGACAATGTCAGTGCCCATAGGAGTGGATATTGGCTTGCAATTTTCCAAATCATATTTCTTTAATATCTCCTTGGCATATTTGGCTTGACTGATGAAGATGCCATTATTTCCTTGTTTAATTTGAAGACCGAGGAAGAAGTTGAGTTTTCCCATCATGGACATTTCAAACTCAGTCTGCATTTGTTTGCTAAACTCCTTGCACATTGATTCGTTAGTTGCACCAAATATTATATCATCAACATAAATTTGGGCCAGCAGGGTATCTTTACCCTTTCTCTTAATGAATAAGGTTGTATCAGCTTTGCCCCTGACGTAATTTCTAGTCAGCAGGAAACTGGTCAGCCTCTCATACCAAGCACGTGGTGCTTGCTTGAGGCCGTACATAGCCTTTTTGAGTTTGTAAACATGGTTTGGGAACTTAGGGTCCTCAAAACCTGGAGGTTGATTTACATAAACCTCCTCGTTTATAACTCCATTAAGAAATGCACTTTTGACATCCATTTGGAATAATTTAAAGTTCATGTAAGATGCATATGCACATAGAATTCTAATTGCCTCTAGCCTTGCCACTGGGGCAAAGGTCTCACCGTAGTCAATACCTTCTTGCTGACTGTAGCCCTGAGCTACAAGCCTTGCTTTGTTCCTGACTACGTTTCCTTGTTCATCCATCTTGTTCCTGAAGACCCATCTTGTTCCGATGGTCTTTTGACTCTTTGGATGAGGCACTAACTCCCATACATCGTTTCTTCTAAATTGATCGAGCTCCTCTTGCATTGCGATCATCCAGAATTCATCGTACTCAGCTTCAGCGAAACTCTTTGGTTCTTGTACTGAGACGAAAGCAACATTGCTGAGGTACTTCCTGAGTTGATTCCTTGTCATCAGGGTATTCCCAGCAGAATCAAGGATTTCACTTTCTGAGTGCCCTCTTGGGATCCTTATCTCTTTAGGTAGATTCATGTCTTGTGCTGTTTCTGTTTCAACAATCTCTGCAGAAGTAGATGGGTCAGTAAAAGTAATCTTAGGTTCACACTTACTCTTGGTCAGCCTTTTCGTGAATGACTCAGTAGCTGGTTCTTGGTCAGCGGTGGTTACTGAGTGTGGATCATCTTCGATCAGCGGCTGGTATCTACCTGCAGGGTCAGTTTCGTCGAACTCTACATGTACTGACTCTTCTAAAACTTGAGTTCGCTTATTAAAAACTCTGTATGCTTTGCTGTTTGTTGAGTAGCCCAAAAAGATAGCCTCATCAGCTTTTGAATCAAACTTTGCTAAGCTATCTTTGGTATTTAAAATAAAGCATCTACAGCCAAAGGCACGAAAGTATCCAATATTGGGCTTTCGTCCTTTCCAAAGTTCATAGGGGGTTTTCTTTAATATAGGTCTAACTAGAGCCCTATTAAGAATATTGCATATTGTGTTAACAGCCTCTCCCCAAAAGTACTTTGGAAGCCTATGCTCATCCAGCATTGTCCTGGCTATTTCAACCAGAGTTCTGTTCTTCCTTTCTACAACCCCATTTTGCTGAGGTGTTCTAGGAGCAGAAAAATTATGGTCAATGCCGCTGGCTTCACAGAATTCAACAAACTTTTGGTTTTTGAATTCTCCACCGTTATCACTACGGATGTGAGCTAATTTTAGGTCTTTTTCATTTTCAATTTTTCTAACCAAATTTGAAAATGTCTCAAAGGTCTCATCCTTGCTGGTCAGCAAGATAACCCACGTATACCGAGAGAAGTCATCTACAATGACCAAGGAAAATCTTCTTCCACCCAGACTCAGCGGCTGGACTGGACCAAAGAGATCCAAGTGTAGTAACTCTAACGGACGCTTAGTTGAGACAATGTTTTTGCTATGAAAAGATTGTTTGGTTTGTTTTCCAGCTTGGCAGACGTGGCATAATTTATTTTTTTCAAATTTAAGTTCAGGCAGTCCCTCAACCAATTGCTTTCTTGCTAGTTTGGCCAGGAGGTCCATGCTTACATGACCAAGTCTCCTGTGCCATAGCCAGGAATTTTCTTCCTTTGACACTAAGCACACAGTTTTTGAAAACTTTTTCTCTAAATCTAGCATAAAGACATTATCTATTCGAGGGGCAGTTAATATTAGCTCATTTGTTTTACCCTCGTATATTTTACATCCAGTAGCATCAAATATAACTTTTCTCCCATTGTCACATAGCTGAGCTACGCTGAGTAAGTTATATTTGAGTCCGCTGACTAGGGAGACAGATTCAATAGTAGGATTACCTCCGATGGTTCCTAACCCTACTATCTTACCCTTCTTGTTGTCTCCAAAACTTACACTTCCTCCTCGTTTACGCTCAAACGTGATGAACTGAGTTTCATCACATGTCATATGCCTTGAGCATGCGCTGTCAATATACCACATCTTTGACTTCTCGGCACATCTCAGGCTTACCTGCATTGTAACTAGTTACTTTTAGGTACCCAATTCTTTTTGGGTCCTTGCTTGTTAGGTGCAACAGGTAAAGCATCATTTTTTATTTTATGGCGACATACATGGACAGTATGACCATTCTTTCCACAGAAGTCACAGCTGACCTTCTGTTTAGGATGTTTCACTGACTTATCAGCACCCCAGTGCTGAGCGTGCCAGCACACCTTAGTGGTGTGTCCTAACTTCCCACAAAAGTCACACTGGACTTTTCGCTGGGGATTCCATCTCTGCTGAGTACCTTGGTACTGAGTTTTCAGAGGACTGTTTCTTTTATTTGGAACCTTTAGTTGGTTCTGGATAGTTGTGACGTCCTTTCTCAGTTTCTTTGAAACTGACTGGACTTCAGAGACAGACTCATGTATGATCTTCATGTTATCATGCAGAGTTGAGTTGTCCTGAAGAATGAATCTGAGGTCACTCAGTTTGACCTCTTCCACTTCGTCACAGCGCCTACTGAGTGCTCTAACTTTCTTGTTACACTTCTTAACAAGTGTATAGAGATCACTCAGGGCATTAACCATATCGTTTCTGAGCTGGGGAAGAGAAATTACCTCATTTGATTGCTCCTCGTCATCTGATAGGTCAGCATGCTTAGAGACGCATGGCTCAGCAAGTTCGTCAGCTATGAAGCATATCTTCGCTGACTCGGTGGCCTCAGTTTCTGTAGATGAAGACTCATCGCTGTCGCTCCAAGTAGCCACCATTGCCTTCTTCCCACTTTTCTTGTCTTTCCTCAGCGTGGGGCAGTTTGACTTAATATGGCCAGTTTGATGGCACTCAAAACATGTAATGGGCTTTGAGCTGTCCTTTTTGTATTTGCTGTCACTTGAGTCAGCCTTATACTTATCAAACTTTCTGTAAGGCTTTTTAGAGTATTTGGCACTCTTCCTGAATAGCCTTTTCATCTTCCTTGTGAACATAGCCATCTCCTCATCATCAGTTGAACTCCCGTCAGTGGAGTCAGCTTTCATGACAAGGGATTTCTGCTTCTTGTCCTCAGATTTTTCCTTCACCTCAAATTTTTTCATGGATATCTTATGGGTCAGCAATGAACCGATGAGTTCGTCATATTTGTAGGTGGTTAAATCCTGAGCTTCCTCAACTGCTGTCTTCTTTGCTTGCCAATCTTTAGGAAGACTCCTGAGTATCTTTTTGACTTGTTCTTCCTCAGTGAAGATTTTCCCAAGTCTCTTGAGCTCATTAATGATGTTGGTGAACCTTGCATTCATGTCTGAAATGCCCTCATCATTGTTCATCTCGAACAGCTCGTACAGTCTCATCTGCTGATTCACCTTGGACTCCTTTACTTTATTGGTTCCCTCATAGGTGACTTCCAGCTTTTTCCAGATCTCTTGTGCCAACTCACAACCTGAGATTTTATTATATTCTGCAGCATCGAGCGCACAGTGAAGCATATTGATAGCCGAAGCGTGATTTTGAAGCTTCTTAAGATCATCCTCTGTCCATTTGGCCTCAGCTTTTACAACTGTTTGGCCAGCCACAACCTCAACAGGTACAAATGGGCCTTGGACTATAGATAGCCAGGCACTCATGTTTGTAGCCTGAATGAAGTTTTTCATCCTATTCTTCCAGAAGGTATAGTTTGACCCGAAGATTAGGGGAGGCCTAGTAATGGACAGCCCCTCAGGCAGTATTTGAGTTGTTTGGTTTCCAGGGAGAAACCGAGTGCTGTTTTCGCCCATAGTAGGGATCAGCTCAAGGTTGTTAGACCTTTTAAAGTGAGCTTTTAAGCTCTGATACCACTTGTTGGTCCCTTGTAAGGTTGCAAGTATAGTTCCAAGGGGGGGTTAGGAACTATTTAAACTTTTTAACAATTAGGGCAGACTTCTTTTTCTAAGGAAAAAGGTTTTAACAGCGGCGCTGAGTAATCAGCAAGATACTGGCTTAGTCAACTGGTGACTAGGTCAGTTTCTTAGCTTGAGTCAGGAGGTAGCACTTAGAGTCTATTCCTGAGCTCAGACGTTCAACGCGCACAACTCAACTTGACCTTCTTTACTTGGTCAGTTTTTTGGTTATTTTAAGCAAGCAATATATATAAGGAGTTAAAGGTAAGAAATACTTCACTCAGCAGATTTATCCAGGTTCGGCTTCTTCTAAGCCTACGTCCTGTCCCTGGAATACGTTCCGAGATTTCGAATCCTCTACTGAGCTCTTTAAAGGTAGAGCCTCAAACCTTTTACAATATTAGCAACTGAGTATGACAAGAGTACCTTCCTCTATACCTCTACTCAATCCTAACCTCTCGCTGAGTACTTAAAACCGAGTACTCAGCCTCTCCTTTCTATCTCTAGAAATGATAAGTGTTTTGTCCTATACAAATATTTGCTAAGACACTTTAGACGATTGAAACAATCACTCTAGACTTTTACACAGATATAAGAATTGTAGTGTAAGATTTTGCTTTTCTTCTTTGCTTGCAGAACTTGTAGAAATTTGGTCAGCGTAATGGCTTGATCAAGTTCTGTGTGTAGTGAAGCTTCTGATGGCCCTATTTATAGAGACGTCTGGGCATCGGTCATTTCGAATTTCGAAATAACCGTTGGAGGGAAAACGGCTATATGTCGTTGTCATCCTGACTTGCTCAGAACTCTCGGCCAATCAGAATTGTGTATCTTCTGTCCTCGGTCAGCTCAGTAGACTGTCTCTCCTTTTATGGTAAAGTCAACTGGACAGCATACTGTGTCGTCTGAACTTTGCCCAAAGGGGAAATACTTTGTCTGGAAGTTTTGCTTTGCCAGCTGCTGTCTTGTACGCTTTGTCGAGACTACTCAGCAGTTTCATCTTGAAGTTGTTCCCGAAGGTCTTCTAGATCCTTCCATTTGCTGAGTTGCATTTTGTTTAAAACGGCAACGTCTTGACATACGCAGGCCGAGTTGTACTGAGTTGTTTGACTTGGGCCTTGGCTTCCGTATTGGGCTTGGGCCTTTTAATTCTTTTGTCTTATAACAGTTTTAACTCAACATTGAACAAACACATTAGTAGAATAAATCAAAGCATTTAAACTTAGTGTGTTTAGAATATGTATTTTAAATTATACTTAAACAATTTTGTCAAATCAAAATTATGTGGAAAGGTGTTTCAACAGCTTGTAGTAGATGCAGAGGGCATGAGGAAACCATTTGCCATGTTCTTAGAGATTGTGCTAGGAGTAAAGATGTGTGGAGGAAAGTTCTCCCTAACCAGTTGATGTCTGCTTTCTTATCCCATTCTGATCTTGATTGGTTTGTGGATGGTGTTAGTGGGAAGTTGTTGGCTGATCTGGAGCATGGTGCTATCCTTTTTGCTGTTGTCTGTCACCAGATTTGGAAGTGGAGGAATGCCGAGATTTTTGGAGAAGAATCTGTTGTTATTCCTAATTTGTTTGATTTCTTCTCTAAAAATATTATTACTATTGATATTTTAGCTAGGTCTATCCAGAGGAATGTTGTCCATCTCTTTGGCTGGAGTAAGCCTAGTGAAGGGTTGGTGAAGTTAAATACTGATGGTTCTTGTCTAAATGACGGTAGAATTGTTGCTTGAGGGGTTCTGAGGGATGCTGGTGGTGCTTGGTGTCTGGGTTTACTCAGAATCTGGGTATGAGCTCTTCCTTTTCTGCTGAGCTTTGGGGGATCTTTTCTGGCCTCAGGCTTGCTAAGAATCTAGGTTTGAAGAAGCTGCTTGTGGAATCTGACAACCTCGAAGCTGTCAAAATGATCTCTGATAATAAAGCTATGTGTTTAAATAACCATAATTTAGTCAAAGAGATCAGAAGAGCTTGTTCTTTCTTCGATACCATCAGCTTTTGCCATGTCTTCAGGGAGCAGAATCGGGTGGCGGACCGTCTTGCTGCTGAGGGTCATGAGAGGATGTTAGGAGTTTCAACCTTCTCTTCGCCTCCTGAGTTCATGTCATCTCTTCTTTTGGATGATGTTGTGGGGGTTAGCTTTCCTAGGCTAATCCCGGATTAGGTTTTAGGCGGTTTTTGTTTGTTTTTAGTCCTTTCCTTTTCCTACCAAAAAAATAAAATATACAAGAAATTTCAAACAGAGTAATGGGAAGATTTATAAAAAAAATGAAATACAGAATATAGTCAAAATATGATAAAATTAACTTTTTTTATTCTAAAATTATATATACATATAAAATTGAAGAATGTGAACAGTAGAAATTGGGAATTTGTGCCACAAATTTCCCAATCTTATCCTTCTAACCTATATTACAATATTACCTCTCCAAATTACTAAAAAATCCTTAAAGACCTAACAATAAAATGTGTTTTTTTTAAACTTTCCTCCTCTCTTTGTTTCCATATCTCCAAAACATAATCATAATCATGTCATACCATTAATAATTTAAAGGGATAAGTACAAAAAAAATGCCTGTGGTATACCGGATTTGCGAACTCAAACCTGTGTTTTTTTTTTTACAAACGAAGGTCTGTGCTAAACGCCGTTAGCAAAGAATGGATTTTTTCACTCACTCCGTCATTTTTGCTTACGTGGAACTTTGACCCAAATTTTGACCAGGGACAAAACATGGATTAAATTAAAATATTTTATATATAACATTAAGAAACACAGACCCCATAATCGCAACTCTTCCTATTCCAACCTTCGAACTTCAATATTACCAGGCACCACAAACCACTGAAAAACCTCATCATCAAGTCGGAATTTGGAGGGGAAAAGTCAAAATTCATCATCTCCTGCATCATACGGTTCGTTTCCAACCTATTTTCCAAGAAAACGGAAAACCCTAAGGAAGTATGAAGGAGCAGAAGTAAGGGTGAAGACCACTTTTTGAGGGTGTAAAAGCTTGGAAATCAAGGTACATACACGGTTCGCACAGCTCTCTAATCTCGATTTCGTTACGTTCTGTTTCTTTTAGTTAGGGTTTTTGCGATAGGAATTCGTATATACGATTTTTCTTGTTGTTTTGTTACGAATTTGTGGTCGTTGTTGTTAAGGTTGCATGTTAGTGTTAATGAAGTTTGTTGATTTGGGTTGTCTTTAATTTGATGCCCTGTGAGTTCAGAGTTGTGTTTTTAACGATCGTCATATGCTATTTCTTGTATGATGTACAGTGATAATGAGACAAATGAATGTTTATACGTTGTTGTTGTTAAGGTTGCATGTTAGTGTGAATGAAGTTTGTTGATTTGGATTGTCTTTAGTTTGATGTCATGGGAGTTCAGAGTTGTGCTTTCAAAGATGTTGATATGCTATTTCTTGTTTGATGTACAGCAATCATGGCTACAATGCATACGATGATTATTCATTACGGTGGTGAATGGGTAGACATGGACAAACAACTCTATGTTGGAGGTAAAACGAGGATGGTGAAAATGGATATTGACTATATGAGCTACTTTGAGCTAGCGGATATTGGTAAGGATGTAGGGTATAAACACTCAGTACAAATGTGGTACAAGATTGCTGGGTTATCTGGATCAGAAGGAATTGAGGAGATTGTTAACGATAAGAGTGTTCGAGACTTCATTGACTTAATGCAGGTTATCCGCATACAAACATTTACTACATGGAGATAAAGCCATTACAAGTTATTGATGACAATAGGTGTGACATGAACGATATCCCAAGCATAAATGCAGGTGGCTCTAATAATGTTGGTGAGAATGTTTACCCTTCCTCTAATGGTGAGAATGATTGGAGTTTTGAGATTGGTGCCAATGATGAGAATGTGGAGGTTGGTGCCAATGATGAGAGTGTTGAGGTTGGTGTCAATGATGGGGTTGGTGCTAATGATGGGAGTGTTGAGGTTGGTGCCAATGATTGGAGTTTTGAGATTGGTGCCAATGATGATAATTTGGAGGAGATTGGTGTCAATGATGATAATTTGGGGGAGATTGGTGTGAATGCTGAGTATGTTGAGCTTGGTAACAATGATGATAATTTGGGGGACATTGGTGTGAATGCTGAGTATGTTGAGATGGGTGCCAATGATGAGAATGTGGATAATGCACACAATTATGATACTGGTGTCAATGTTGACACTAATGAGGGAGGGTCTGCTTCTGACGACAGTGATGACACTAATGAAGGAGGGTCTGATTCTGATGACAGTGATGCGAAGGATGAGAATGTTCGCACTCCTAACAATAATGACATGGGGTCTGATTCTGAAGATAATACTTATGTTCAAAGTATTGATAGCAATGAGGAGGATAGTGAGTCAGAATCACTAGAGGAAGAAGTAGAGCCGGTTGGAGATATCCCAAGGACAGATGCATGTGCCAATGATTTGGAGGATGACGATATGGCAAAATTTAATGAGAGAGGATATGATAGTGATGAGTTGCGTAGTTTAAAGGGCTCTGATGATGAAGGTCCACACTATACGGACTTTAATGAGAATACTGGTTCTGCCAATCCCGAGCTATGTGTAGGTATGAGGTTTACTAATGTGCGTGTGTTTAGGAAGGCTCTGAAGGATTGGTCAATCCATAATGGCTATGACTACATCTTCGTGAATAACAATCAACAGAAGGTGACAGTTAGGTGCAAGCATAAATGTGGAGTCAAAGTGCATGCTTCTAAGCTACGTGGATATGACACATTTCAAGTGAAGACATTTCAGCCAGTCCATCAGTGTCCTAGGGATAACACAAACAGGCTTATAGGTTCTTCTTACATTGCAGAGAAATACCTTGAGGATTTGAGGGACAATCCCAGTTATGATGTTGATGCGCTAGGTAATAAGGTCCAAAGGGAATTGGGATCTGAGGTGTCTGCAGCAAAGTGTTACAGAGCAAGAAACCTTGCAAAGAAGTTGGTTGATGGAGCTGCAATGGAGCAATACAGGAGATTGTTTGATTATGGTGCAACAATAGAGAAACAGATGCCTGGTAGCAGGGTCAGATTTAAAACTGAGCTTGAGTTGGAAAGGGTTGCGGTGCCTAGAGAAGGAGAGCTTACAAGGCTACCTAAGGAGATAGTTACTTTCCAATATATGTATGTGAGGTTCAATGCACAGTTAGAAGGTTTTAAGTCTGGCTTGAGACCAATAATAGGGTTTGATGGATGCTTTCTAAAAACACCATTAGGTGGCCAAAGCTGTTTACTTAAGTGTATAGAGTCATATAATGTCACCAATAGCAAGCAAGGAGGAATGGGAGAAAACAGATCTTCCAGATATCCACCCATGGGTTGTGAAAAAACCTTCAGGAAGGCCTAAGAAGAAAAGAACTAGGCGGTCTGATGAACCGAGAAATCCATACAAGGTAACAAGAGCAGGAGGAATTGTCGTATGTGGGAATTGCAAGAAAGAAGGGCATAATGTTAGAGGTTGTACCGCGTCTGTTACAGGCGAAACCGGCTGGCAAAGGAGGATGAGAAGAGCCAAGAACAAAGAATTGAATGTCCAGGTAAGGTTATATCGGGTAGACATGGTCATTTGTTTACATTATCTAACTTTTTGATCTAATGATTTAGTTTTCATGTTTTTTTATAGTCCTCACCCCCTAGACGGGCTGGAAGACCAAAGAAGAATGCTCGTACATCTGCACCATCATCTGCACCATCATCTCGGCCTTCATCATCTACATTGCCAAGTATCCGTGTAAGAACACCATTGTCACAGCCACAACCAGCCTCAACTCCACTCTCTACAAGAATAAATGCAGTTTCAAGTTCGCAGCCCCAACCTATGGCGAGTTCACAGCCCCAACCTATGGTGAGTTCACAGCCTCTCAGGGCAAGCAGGATGACACTCGAAGATATCTTGCGAAGGTTGAAAACATGAGATTGGGATTAGATGTTTTTTTTGGATGCTTATAGTATGTTAGATGTTTTTTTGTGGGTCTGAAGTACCCAGCAGTACTCTGTTTATGTGGCTAGCGGGTCTGAAGTACCCTGTTTTTAGATGCTTTCTAGTACAATTTATGTGGCTAGCGGGTTTGAAGTACCCTGTTTTTGTGTATGTTATTACAGGTTTAGTTAAGACGTTGGAACGATGTTGGCTTAATTGCTTTTGTAATGCATCTTCGATGTTTATTTACTGATTGTGTAATGCATCTTCTGTTACAGGATTTGTGTAAATTACATGTTTCTATAATGCTTACAATTATGTGTCAATTACAGCTTCATACAATACAATTATATGTCCATTTTTTTTTGTCAATTACAGGTTTCTACAATACAGTTTTGTGTCAATTTTGTGGCCACCAAGTATAACCTTAGCTAATGTCACCAATTATGTGTCCATTTTTTTTTGTCAATTACAGGCTTCATTATAAATACATAATTATTGTGCTTGCTAATGTCACCACTATCAATCCTAAACCATACCTAAACAACCTACTTCAGTTTACCAAATACCTTTACATAATGCTAACCAACAGATTAAGCAAACATTCTCATTTTGTGTCATCAAGAACAACATTATCTAACTTAAGCAATTCATATCACAAAATTCCAATACCAATTCATACCACAAAATACCAATTCATACAAAATCCCATTTCATGCCAATTGGTATCACAGAATACCAAATGCATACCAAAAAATCCAATAACAATTCAGGGTGCCAAAGACTTCCTATCATTATTCCCTAAATCCAACCAATACATCTCTAACCCTATTATGACAATAACCAAGCAAACTACATTTTCTATACAGCAGTTCCATGTCCATCTTCTTCCTTGCCTCTGACTCTGCACCGTGAGTTCTTTTTCTGCCACCATCTTTTTAGCCAAACTCAACTCCAACTCCAACTCTTCAATCCTTTTCTGAGCAATGGAAATACCTTGTTCGTATATCTTTCTCTCCTCCTTCAATGCTAATAACACCATCTTTCCCCTCCTGCATGGTAATTCATCTATCCATTCAAAAAATTTACAGCCCTTCACCTCCTTAAAACGCCCACAACCAAAAAACCGCCTGCCCATGTTCCCCGGCGTCTTAGCTGTTCGTAGCGGTGAAATGAATCCGCAATTGCATCTCAGAGGTCCTGACCATTCTTCTTGACTTCCCTGCACCGACGAATTTGAGGATGTTCGACTCATCCTACCACAACGCGTTCGGGATTACAATACGGTGGACGGAGATTTCCAATTCTTGCCAGAAAGGGGAGTGTTGGGTATCCAATTAAGGAATTAGGGTTTGCAATTTGGGAGAGGATAATCGAATTAGGGAAAGGGGGAGAAGAATAAGGGTTGCGATTTTGGGGATTTCATTTTTGGGGTTTATATATAAAATATTTTAATTTAATCCCTGTTTTGCCCCCGGTCAAAATTTGGGTCAAAGTGACACGTAAGCAAAAATGACGAAGGAGTGAAAAAATTCGTTCTTTGCTAACGACGTTTAGCACAGACCTCCGTTTGCAAAACAAAAAAAAAATCACAGGTTCGAGTTCACAAATCCGGTGTACCACATGCATTTTTTTTTTGTACTTATCCCTAATTTAAAGTTATAAAGTCAATTAGAATTTTAAATCATTAAAGTCATCAATAAAGTTTCTGAACTAAAGTCAGTTAGAATTTTAAATCATTAAAGTCATGAATAAAGTTTCTGAACTAATAAAAAAATCGTTAATTGAACTCTAATTCTAAACAAAAAGTATTAATTGAGAATGATTGAAAATTATTACATTGCACTGTTTCAGACTTTCTTTCCCAACCTATTTTCAACAAATACAAAAAAAATTATTAAAATCAATAATCAAATAGTCACCTTTTCTTATTTTAGAATAGGATGAGACTGATTTTTGTAAAATTCAAGAATTAAATAATAATTTTGGATTTGTTTTTTTAGTTGACAAAGGTGATATACGACCATGTTCTTCTAATTTGGTTTGGTAGCTCTTCCAGTATCATTAATGGCTGATACAAGCTTTACTTACGTGGGGAAACATACATTATCCAACTTGATCAAGTTAATTCCAGTTGACTTTGAAGATCTGAAAAGATTTTGGGGATTCGAAGACGAACTCAACCAGCTTCGACAATCACTAGTTGCGCTTGCTGATATAGTGGAAGATGTAGAGGAGAAACAACAAACGGTGGTGGATGCGAGATTCTGGCTAAGAAATCTGAAACAAGTAGCTTATGAAGCCGACGACTTGCTTTCTGAGTTGGGTTATGAAACCATTCGACTTCAGATTCAAAATCAGGAGGTATCTATAATCTCATCACTAGGTCGTTTTTATGTGAAGCTTATTTCTACGAATATATAGTTTCTGAATTAAGAAAGAGTAAATTTATTAGAAGATTCAAAACAATGGCTATTAGTTTAATCAAATTAAATTTAATGATTTTGTTATTTCAGAGGGACAGTCTATCCCTTGAGCTTAGTTCAATCCAACACAATTTGGACTCGACCATTGACAACTCATTTGTAGGAAGGAAAGCTGGTGTAGCACAAATGGTCAACCTGCTTACTAGCTCCTGCTATCAACAACTTACCGTTGTTTCCATTGTGGGAACCTTTAACCAGAAAACCTTTTGATGTTAAAATATGGGTGTGTGTTGCTGCCAACTATACTGAACACAAAGTTTTGAGAGAAATGTTGCGATCTTTGAATGCATCGATGGGGGGCCTAACCAATGAAGATGCAGTTCTTAGACAACTTAAGAAAGAGTTGGCAAGAAAAACGTTTCTTCTAGTTCTAGATGATGTATGGTACGAGGATCATAGGTGGTGGGATCGTTTAAAAACTATGTTGTCAAGAATTTGTACAAACAATGGAAATGCTATTCTTGTCACAACTGTTTTTGAAGAAGTGGCATCTATTATGGCAACTTCATCACATCATAGTCTTCAGCTTAGTTCCTTGTCTGGTGATGAGTGTTGGTTCATTTTGAAGGAAAGAGCATTTAGAAATGTAATAACACCAGTCCCATCAAATTTAGAGGCTATAGGAAGGGAAATTGCAAATACATGTGGAGGACAATGGGATTTAATAGGGATGAAGAAGCATGGTTGAAAATTAGAGATTATTTTGTTTTGATAGTAATAAGGGACAATTTGGATTATTTATCTATGGTCAAACTAATTTTTCGTCACTTGCCCTCATATTTACATTCATGCCTTGTATTCTGTTCAAATTTTCCAAAAGACTTCCTAATAAGAAAGGAAGACATGATTTGGTTATGGATGGCTGAGGGGATTGTTGAGTCGTGCGACATGGGCAACAAGTGTTTAGGTGCCTTACTTGCAAGTTCTTTGTTCCAAGATGCAGAAAGGGATGATTATAATGATGTCATATTATGCAAGATGCATAAGCTTGTGCATAATACTGTATTCAATTTATGCGAGCCTGATATATTTACTAGGTACAAGTCACCCTAGATGAACCATTTTCCATCTACCATTTACATGTAGATGATCAATATGTATCAGATACGATCGATGCTCTAAAGGGTGGGGCCAGGAGGTCGCATACTATTGTCGTCAGCGGTGCTCCTAATCAAAAGATATGGAAGATGAAAAGGTTGCGGAGTCTATACATAAATGTTTCTAATATGGAAGTATTTCCATCATCAATCTTGAAAATGAAACATTTGAGATATCTTGGTGTCTCCATTTCTAAAACCAAAGAGCTGCCTGAGTCAATCACCAAGCTATACAATCTTCGAACTTTGAATCTCTCAAATTCTAGCATCACAGAATTGCCTGAATTCATCACAAAGCTCTTCAATCTTCACACTTTGAATCTCTCAAATTCTAACATCAATGAGTTGCCTGAATCGATCAGCAAGCTCCACAGTCTTCAAACTTTGAATGTGTCAAATTCCAACATCAAAGAATTGCCTGAATCAATCACTAAGCTCCACAACCTTCAAACTTTGGACGTCTCAAATTCTAACATAAAAAAGTTGCCTGAATCCATCACTGAGCTCTGCGGTCTTCAAACTTTGAAATTCCTTGAATGTAAGGAACTTACCAAGCTTCCTAGAAAGAAGATTAAGAATCTAGTCAGTTTGAAGCATATTGCTTTTTCTTATGAGCACCAGATGCCATTTGGTTTGGGGAAGCTAAATGGTCTTGAAACATTGCTATTCTTTGTTGTGGGTCCTGACTGGGGAGGTAGCATTGATGAACTTGAGTGCTTGAACAAACTACATGGGGACTTGAAAATAACCAGGCTTGAGGAGGTGGGTAATAAGAAAGAAGTTGAGAGAGCAAATTTGCAGGGGAAAGCCGAAATACGAGGACTTGGTTTTGAATGGAGTTATGGAGCAAATGATAGAAGTTCAAGGGACGAGGAACTGCTGGAAGGCCTTGAACCTCATCCAAACATAGAAAGAATAAAGATCAAGTATTACATGGGAGAAAAATGGCCATCGTGGATGTTGAGGATGAAGAGTCCAGGTGATGGTGATCCTTTTGTAGTAATTAGCAATTTGGTGGATCTTAGGTTGGAATGGTGCTGCAACTGTGTACAACTTCCTCGTCTTGGAGATCTTCCTCATCTTAAATTTCTTAAGATGAATCACATGGGAAAAGTGGAGCGCATAGGTAACGAGTTCTATGGAATTGACAGTGAAAGCAGTAGCATTGGATGCTTAAGGTTGTTTCCAGCATTGATATCATTGTCCATAAGCCGAATGGATAATTTGACTGAATGGAGCTCACCATCGGATGGCAATAAGGTTGTTGTGTTTCCTTTTCTCGTAAATTTGTCCATTCAAGCTTGTTCTAAATTGACAGGTTTTCCAATGAGTGATCTCTCTGAACTTGTGAAGTTAGAAATCAGAGATTGTGAGGAACTCAGGCTCTTAACTAACAAGAAGCAGTCCTTTGCCTTTCTTACAAGTCTATCAATTGTTGGTTGTCCAAAGTTAACCCATCGCCCCGCCCCAGCATCGGCAGGAACCGTGCGGTGCCCGGCGCTGTCGGCAGGGAAGACAGGCGCCGCGCAATCAGCAGGCGGCATCTTGCCCACCAGGCCATCCGGGACAACGGGGAGCGAGGCGCGGGACACATCTCCTGCCGATCCCGTGCGCCCACCCCCCAAACTCCCTGCAACAGAGTCCCCAGGGCTAGGGCGCCGCACGCCCAAACTCCCTGCAACAGACTCCCCAACCGGCAAAACCGCAGCCATCGTCGACACCTGCGCCCCAGGCGGATCTGCGAGAATCGCACCGCCCCCAACAGATCCAAGCGCCGCATCCATAACCCCGCGATCCCAGGCCCTTCCTGCCCCCCGATCCCCAACGCCGCTGCCTGCCGGATCCAGCCCCTCGTCCCCCTGCCGAGCCGCCCGACCCCGCTCCCGGGAGCGATCCCTCACCCGCTCGCCACTCACCCTTCTCTCCCTAGCAACCCCTGCCGATCTCGCATCGCCCCCTGCCGACACCCCTTCCGGCTCAAGATCCGAAACCCGCCCCTCCCCAGCCGCACGATCCGCCTCTCCAAGCTCAGATCTGCCGTGCCGCCCCCCTCCATAGTCCTCCTAGCCCTAGGTTTTTCTCTCTCTTTCGCCATCTTTCA
The DNA here is from genome assembly GCF_963576675.1 of Euphorbia lathyris. NCBI lineage: Eukaryota > Viridiplantae > Streptophyta > Magnoliopsida > Malpighiales > Euphorbiaceae > Euphorbia > Euphorbia lathyris. The sequence continues at coordinate 88,383,626 of NC_088913.1, forward strand.
CCTTAGTTATTTGATTATTTATGTTTATGTAAAAAAAGATAAAAAAAAATCCAACCTTTTTTTCATAACAATAAATTAGATAATTTGGAAATTAAAAAGAAAAAATGTAAATAATTTTTAACAATTTGTGATCTTTCACGACAAACAAAATATCATTACATAAAGAATGCACTAATTATATTTATAAATCATTGATACTTTTATATTTCAATATATTTATATCCATTAAATAAAAGGGTAAATAATTTATTAGTCTCCTACTTTTTACCTAACACACTGTTTAGTCCTCCTATTTTGAAAAACACATTATAAGATCCCTAACTTTTGTCAATATTAACTCTTTGGTCCTTTTGTCTAGTTTTTTTAGACTTGTAACCGTTTTATTTTAGCATAAATAGACATGTATAAAATAACAAAGTAACATGGTCAACTTGTATTGTACTGTAGTTGTCCTAAAAGCTAAGATATGTTCGGTTAAAAATCTAAAAAAATAGATAAAAGGACCACATAGTTAATATTGGTAAAAGATAGGGACCTTAAAATGTGTTTTTCAAAATAGAAGGACTAAACAGTGTGTTAGGTAAAAACTAGGGGACTAATAAATTATTTACCCTAAATAAAAAGATATATTTAGGTTCAAATCTCAAGACCATTTATATTAGTAAAAAGATGATTTACAACAAGAATAATCCACTCTTTAAAAAAAACAAAAACAAAAGAATATACATTATTATAGAACTAATCAACTATCGGAGTGAAAACATGATACCATTTTCCTCACTATCGAGCCCTTCCTCACTCTACCTCCATCTTCATCCTTGACCGAAATTAATGACAGTGGTGGCCTCCGACTTTGCCTTTTCTTCATGTCTTTGAGTTCCGTGTTCACTGGCATCTTTGCCACTCCAAATAAAACTTTACGGATCTTATTATTCGTTGAAGAAATAGATGGAGTGGTGGAAGATAATGAAGATAACATTTTATGCACCTTTTTCTTTGATAATGAAGAACACACATGTGGAGTAGAAGATAAAAATTTAGATTTACCCGATGGTGGTGGTATCGTGATCTTTCCACAGAAAATGATCAAATTATCATCTGATGAGGTACATTCCGACTTTGAAATTGAAGGAAAGGTGAAGTTTATTTCTTCAATATCATTCTCATAGGAAGATGGAGAACGATCAACTTGAAGTTGAATGAGATGAGAGTTGTTTTCCATTGTCTTTAGCAATCCAAAATAGAACTACTAGTATGCGTAATAGAAGAAAAAATGAAATATGTGTAAACCACTAGAGAAATAGTATTACTATTTATACTTGTAAACCAATGCAATGATGATGAAGCTTGATTAGTGTTATTCTTAAAGAAATATTGACTGAGTGCTTAATTTACGTTTCTGCATTAATTATTTTATAAAATACTTATATTATTCAATTTATATTCGTGAGGAGAGATATATCACTTAATTAGTGTTTTTTATAAGGAAATTTGATATTCATATGAGAGAGATAGAGAGAGATATCACTTAATTCATAAAATTCAAATATAGATAAGGAAATTCAGTATTTATGAAATTCAAATATAGATAAGGAAATTCAATATTCATGAAATTTAAATTAGGGAAAAGTACAAAAATAAATCTTGTGGTTATACTTGTTTTCGAACAACACCTATGTGGTTTAAAAGCTTGCAAAGTGGTACGTTGAGGTTCATTCCGTTAGCAAACACATACCAAATTGACTAACGGTGTTAAAATCTATCTATCTATTACTACTATTAAAGCAGAAACCTCACTTGCCATGTGTCACTCTAATAGTAATTGAACTGATGTGTCAATTTCATACAATTTTTTGATTAATTATTATTTAATTTATATTCTCTCAATCAGTACCGTTCTCTCTCCCATTTCTCTGTTTCGCCCACTTTGCCCACTTCTTTCCATCCTCACTCAACTGCCTATGCTTCCACTTCCCTTCTAGCTCCACCAAATGTTTCAATAGCTTCTCTGCTCTCTTTGTAACTGTTGGTAAGATTCTTCCTCAAACAAAAACCTCTCTTTCTTTCTTTATTTTTATATGCATTTTTTCAGATTGTCTTTCCATCTTCTTTTCAATTTCGCTGCTATTTTCTCTCATCAATTTCTTCCTGTGTTCTTCAATGATATTACCAAACACCCGACTCAATTCATCTCTGATATACTCTAATTTACCTTTCGTTCCACTGATCACCTGAAATAACTCTACCGACAGAAACAAATCAGCGATCCCAAAACCTCCGGCGATCACCGAAGCTTCTTTCGTCAAAGCAATAACCAGATCCTGATCCTCACATTCATCGCCAAAAGCAGCCTTACAAATTACATCGTTAATTAGCTCGAAAACTCTTTCCGTCAAATTGATAGGTTTTCCGGCAGATAATCGGATCGATTGAATGAATTTCTCAACTTCATCTTCACGAAGTTGTCTGAATGATTCAACTCTTTTAGGCCCTAAAAGTTCAACCAAACAAACTCTTTTCATCTTCTTTTCTACTGTTTTGTTGCTTGAGGACATCATGTCTAAGGTATTTCTCCTCTCTCCTCTTTCTTCTCCGTCATTTTAGATTACAGATTGATCTTTCTTTTGCACATGCATTTCCGTTTGCGATTGCGGTGTGGTATTGGGGAAAAACCTGTAGATTTATATGTTAGGAGTCCCACTTTTTGATTATGTTACTTCACTAGTGTTCGTTTGTAGGTTTTATTTTCAATTATTCTTGATGTGTTTTCTTCTTAATTGTTCTTCATCTGTGTTTTCTAACTCTTCATTTTGCAGCTTTCGATTGGATTAGAACGCATACAAGAAGCTTTATGTACAAGATACCCTTAATCATTTTAAGGATTAGTTTCCAAATATTGCATTTGAATTTTAATTGTGATAATCTGGTTTTGTGTTCTCATATTGCATTTTAATTTGATGAAATTCTGAAGTTGTGTTTCTTTTGCATAAAAAGGATATTAAAGTGATTTTGTAAACTATGTCAAAATTATGCATAATCCCTTAAAACTCTAATCATTGTAGGTTTGGGCATATTTCTTTTATTGGTTACAAATTGCATGATTTACTAATCTCAGTTTTATTTTCTAGACATTTTGTATTGGAATGAAATATAAAATATAAATTCGCATATATTAGTGGAGTATTCAGAGACTGGTGTTTGTATGATAGGAAAATAGAAAGAAAAAGCTAAAATATTAATACAAATATATATGGAGCAACCGTGTTTTTGCATGGAGCAAAACTAAAAAATAAACTGAAATAGCAATTTACTAATTTCCAATCAATATCTAATAGAAGTGATAGAATCCAAAAGAAAATGTGAAAAACCAAATATAAATGTTTGTCTTATTTGTAAACATAAGTATGTGGTATATTATAAAATAATATTTTAAATCACAGTTATTATAAAAAAAAATTAAATTTAAATTATATTTCTGACAATCAATGATATTTTTTATCTTTAAAACACTTGGACTCCAAATCGAAATGAAGTTGAGCATTTTTTTAGGGTAAAGTTCCAAAGAAAACTCCTCTGCTTTCACGAAATGTCAAACTAGCATTTGAAAAGGTTTGAAACTATAAAAATGAATGTTATCGACTTCAAAATGAAAAATTTCAAGAATTAAAATTGTTTAGTGTCACATTTATTCTGAAACTAAGTATTTTATTTTTCAAAATCATCAAGTCTTTGAATTTTTCTATTTTGAGATCGTCAATTTTTCTTTGATGATTTTTAAAAAATAAAATTCATTTTGAAATCAATCAAGAAAAATAAAAAAAAAATGGAGTAATTAGCAAACAAATTCAATTTGTTTTAATTGTCATCAAATTACCCGCTCAAGTCACGAATCTATGGGATATGCAAACGAAAATGTAAAAAAAAAAAAAAACCCATGCAATGTTATTCTAACAAAATCTATAAATCAGAATTATGATATGTAATTTTTTTTTATAAATTTAAATTTTATTGATTACTATAATTTTAAATCATCGCTTAATTTTTCTTTCCACCAGAATATTATAAAGCATCCCGTGCATTGCAAGAGGTTCATGCTAGTTCAAAAGAAAAAGAGTTAATTTAGTCCTTATATTTATTTATTTTGTAAATTAACCCCCTTTATTATCTAATTATCACAAAGAACCCCAAAATAAAAAATAAAAATTTACACCATATTCTCCATTTCTTTTTTATTTTTTATTTTTCTTCTCCTTTCTCTCTCCTCTTTTTTTCTCTCTTGTCTCTCTCCTCTTTTTTCTTTCTAAAATCAATTGAATTTTTCTAATCCATCAATCCCATTCTTAGAAACATGTATGCATCCCACATTAATTCCTGACAATAATAACCTCATTCATATAACTAACTACAGAGGTTACTGCCAGTTATGATCAAAAACTCTGATGAGATTCTCGATATTCCGTGGGACTCTGAGCCGGCCTGCTATAAATGTCATCAAAATGTAGATTTACATTCCCTCCCGTTTCAACATCTTCCTCCATATAAGTTGCTCGTGACAAACTCCTCCAATCCAGAAGTTGTTGCTCTTGCTCCTCCAAGCTTCTATCTGACAAATTATCATAATTATCTGAAGTGAACCGGTTGAAATTAGGAGGCTCGAGAAAACTATCTTGGGTCTGTGCACCTGGTGGACCACTTCTAGCCCACAATCTGGTTTATCAGAATGTACATAGTCGCTGGTATCGTGTTGCCTAACTACACTCACCCGGAAGAAAGGAATTAATGTCGATGCTCCCGAATAAGACTCCGTTCGATCTTCATAGTTCTGATTCCAAAATTCATCATTGTGAAAAAAAATAGTCGAGGCTACATATGTGCTTGAACCAGAACAACCTTTGTTGAATGAAGCAGAACCTGGCGAAAGAAAATGAAGATAATGAATTGATTTTGATGAAATTCATATTCAACAGTTTCTACTTTTCCCCTCAATTAATTATGTGAGACTTCTTCTTCTTTATTTTTGATGGATTAGCAAAATTCAATTGAATTCTTAAAGAAATTAAGAAAGCGGAGAGAGAAAAAGAGGAGAGAGAAAAGAGAAGAAAAATAAAAAATAAAAAAGAGACGGAGAAGATGGTGTAATTGATTTTTATTTTTTATTTTAGGGTTTGTTTGTGATAATTAGATAATAAGGGAGGTTAATTTATAAAATAAATAAATATAAGGACTAAATTAATTCTTTTCCTTTTGACTTTTAACACCGTTAGTCAATTTGGTATGTATTTGCTAACGGAATGAACCTCAACGTACCACTTTGCAAACTTTTAAACCACATAAGTGTTGTTCGAAAATAGGTGTAACCACGAGGTTTATTTTTGTACTTTTCCCTTCAAATTATTTCATAACATTAATTTAGCTTTTTTTATAAAGAATATTGTGTGAAGTGTGAACAGTTGACTGACGTTAATTAGATGAGATTTTAATACCATAAGAAATCGTTATTGATATTAGCGTGAAAACTTCTATATATATATATATATATATATATATATATATATATATATATATATATATAGAGGAGAAATCAGGTGTGACACATTCCTTATGGTGTGACAAGCCTTATTGTGTGACAAGAACCAATTTTGTAATTAACCAAAAGGAGTGGTAAATTTGTAAATAAAATGAAAGAGAAAATTGTTTTATTTTTTTCTTTAAAATGTATTTTCCCGACTTTTCCAACCTAGTTTTTCAAAAAAAATTATACCGTTGGACTCGTCTTAATTAGACGGTCATTTTAAGATCCCAGAAGCTCGGGTAAAAAAAATTTCCGGCGAACGGAATCCGGCGATCTGTTTTTCTGTAAGAAAAAATGTCCAGAAAATTGTCAAAAAATTCCAAAAAATGTAAAACATCATTCTCAGAAACTTTAATTCTTGACTCAAAGTGAGATTTCTTACGGTTTAATCACAAATCAACGGAATCCGGCGATTAGATGGGCGTTTTCCGGTGAGAAATCTGAAAGTGTCCAGAAAATTCTCAAAATATTCCAGAAAATGTACAACATTATTTGGAGAAACTTTAATTATTGATTCGAAGTAGGATTTCTTACGGTTTAGTCCCAATAAATTGTTGAAGCATATAAAATGGATAAAATTAAGGAACAAGTTTTATTGGGACTAAACCGTAAGAAATCCCGCGTCGACCCAAGAATTAAAGTTTCTTAGAATAATGTTTTACATTTTCTATAATTTTTTGAGAATTTTCTGGGCAACGTTTTTCTCGCCAGAAAACGCCACCCGGATTCCGTTCACCGGAAATTTTTTTACTTGAGTATCAGGGATCTTAAAATGACCGTCTAATTTAGACGAGTCTAATAGTATAAAATTTTTCGAAAAACGAGGTTAGAAATGTCGGAAAAATGTATTTAAAAAAAAAAATAAAATAATTTTCTGTTGGAAAAATATAACTATTATGTTGGAACAAATGGTAAACTAATTTGGAAAAATTTCGTACACTGTCGGAACAATGTAAGTAGGACAAAAAACGTGCCCAGAAAATTATCAAAAAATTCCAAAACATGTAAAACATCATTTTAAGAAACTTTAATTCTTGGCTCAAAGCGAGATTCCTTACAGTTTTGACCCAACAAATTATTGAAGCATGTAATGGATAAAATTAAGGAACAAGTTTTATTAGGACTAAACCGTAAGAAATCCCGCTTCGACCCAAGAATTAAAGTTTCTTAGAATAATGTTTTACATTTTCTGAATTTTTTTGAGAATTTTCTGGGCAATTTTTTTCTCGCCAGAAAACGCCCACCCGGATTCCGTTCACCGGAAATTCTTTTACTTGAGCTTCAGGGATCTTAAAATGACCGTGTAATTTATACGAGTCTAATAGTATAAAAAATTTTGAAAAACGACGTTAGAAATGTCGGAAAAATGTATTTTAAAGAAAAGAAATAAAACAATTTTCTGTTGGAACAATATACGTATTATGTTGGAACAAATGATAACAAATGGTACACTGATTTGGAACAAATGGTAAACTGATTTGGAACAATTTCGTACACTGTCGGAACAATGTAAGTAGGACAAAAAACATACCCAGAAAATTATCAATAAATTCCAAAACATGTAAAACATCATTTTAAGAAACTTTAATTCTTGGCTCAAAGCGAGATTCTTTACGGTTTTGACCCAACAAATTGTTGAAGCATGTAAAGTTGATAAATTTAAGGAACAAGTTTTATTGGGACTTAGCCGTAAGAAATCCCGCTTCGACCCAAGAATTAAAGTTTCTCAGAATAATGTTTTACATTTTCTGGAATTTTTTGATAATTTTCTGGGCAGTTTTTTTTCGCCAGATGTAATCTTATGGATTAGGGATTAGAGTTGGCTCAAATACATGAATATCATAATTGAGTACAAAATTACAACTAAAACATATTATCAAACTTAATTCTTTTTTTTAGAACCAAACATAATTTTTAATAATGGCATTGAAATAGTATTGTCTCGTCAATCTTGACTTTAAAATTATATTATTTTTAAACATAGGCTGAATTTGCTTTTCCCAAATAAAAATATAGCTACATTTGTAACATATCCCTATTAATGTTAAGAGAAAAATTGTAAAATAAATTTTGAAATCTCTTATTACGCTATTGTTATTAAGAGACGATAACTAACCAAAAAAAGAAGAAGAGATAATTTGTATGATTGAATTATAATTAAAATTAATTTTAAATTTTACAAAGAAAAATTAATTTTTTAGGAGTGGCAGTCTATCTATGCGACCTCGCTTGTGTTTTTGATGGTGGATTACTATTCCCAGTCCCAAATTCATATACTCAGCCTCGAAAAAAGATGATACTATCCCTTACCCTATATTTGAAAAATCCTAAACCCTCTAAAACTCTCTCAAATCTCAATTCATTCCTAAACCCTTGATTATACGTGTAATGGCAAGCAATCCGTCATCCCCGGAAAGAGATGATCACGACCAATCCGCTGATCTCGAGGTATATTTCCATTTAAAATTTTCTGAATATGTTTAAAATTTTCTGAATATCATGGTTGCTGGGGTCCGGGGCGTGTGAACATTGCATCAGGTCTCTGTCGAAAAATTGGAGCATGCACTACTACTAACATATGGAGCAGTCCTTGGCTTCCAGATAGCTTGAATCCATACGCTATCAGTACTCCGTCGCTTGAAGAACCAATGGAGATGGTGAAGGATTTAATGGACCAAACGGGCAGCTGACATAAACAACTGATACATAGATTATTCAACGCAAGAGATGAACGACTCATCTTATCAATTCCAAATGGGAGACCTTGGGCCGGTGACTCGTGGTTCTAGCAACACACTCCGAATGGGGTGTATTCAGTGAAGAGCGGATACATTCTGGCGGTAAATGCCTCCGAAGACGAGCCCTTGACGACAAACGCAGGTATCTAGAAGAAGTTGTGGAAAATAATTGTTGCACCAAAGGTTAAGAATTTTCTCTGGCGGGTGCTATCTCAATGTCTTCCATCTTTGTCCAACCTCAATACAAGACACATCACTTTGCCCAATCGGTGCCCGACATGTAATGATACTGGCGAGAATGAAAGTCATATTTTCCTAACATGCTTCTTTGTAAGACACTTATGAGGGAGCTTTTATTCTGATGACAGAATGGACGGAGTCTGTGACTTTTTCAGTTGGTTCGTTCAGTTATTGGAAATTAATCCATCTTCGATTGAGATAATATCAATTATTCTATGACAATTGTGGAAAAATCGGAACCGTACGGTTTGGGAGAAGAAATTCTGCATTGCTGGGACGGTGCTGCCAGCAGCTTATATCGAGCTCCAAGACTGGATGTCGGTTACTTGGGTGAAAGAATTACAACAGACGGGATCAGTTGAAGGATTGATCAAATGGAGGAAGCCGTTGCAGGGATCCTTAATTTGTAACATTGATGCTAGAATGTGTAAGGAAGAGGAGTTCACTTCAACTGGTATGCTGATTCATGATCATACGGGTAGCTGTTTGCGTGCAAGGAAGATGGGGTTCTCTTACTTGATCAACCCGACGGTAGCAAAAGCTATAGCAGTTAAAGAGGTTTTAAGTTGGATCAAATCTTTTGATCTATCTCACGTGAAAATTCAATCTGATTGTTACGAAGTTGTGCACATCAAAATTTCAACCTGTCATATTGATCTAATGTTATACAAGATTGTTGTTTTTTATTAATATATTTGAACCTAGTTTCGATCTCATTTATTAAACGATCAGCGAACCTATCAACTCATTCCTTGGCGAAGACTGTTAGTTCTAGTTCTGATTATGGTGAGTGGGCATGTCCACCACCGTTTATTTCCGATGTTCTCTTTTTAGATTTAATTTAATTCAATACATTCTTAAAAAAAAAAAAAAAACCTTACCAAACTATTATTATTTTTTTATGTAAATTTGGTTGGCCACCTTCATCTAGAGATGAGCAAAATAACCGGTAACCGATTACCAAACTGATAATTGTACCAAAAGTTTTAATTTAGTTCGGTTATTTTAACATTCTGGTTCGGTTCGATTTTAATTTTGGCTTACTTTGGTAATCGGTTATCGGTTCGGTTACTGAAAAATATATCGGTATAACCAATAACTGAACCAAACTTATTATATAAATATAAAAATGTAATTTTGTTTTTACATATATAAATAACTTATAAAATATAAAATCCAACCCTTAAAAAATATACTTTTATCTTTATATATATGAATTTTGGTCCATTAGTCTTTAATTTCTTCAATTGTAACTATTATACAAGAGCATTATTTGAAAACCAATTAAACAAAATATACAAAAATTAAATATTATGAGTTTTCGGTTATTCAATCGCTAACCGAACCGAACCAAAAATTTTCGATTAAAGAAAATTCGTTTATCAATCTTATTTCGTTCGGTTCGATTATGAAAATAGTACGAATTTCGGTTTGATTAACCGAAAGTTCGGTTCGGTTAACCAACCGAAACGATGTTCACTCCTACCTTCATGGTTTGACTTTGATGTACAGTAATAAGCCATATTTGGTAAACAATTTTTTTTTTTTTTTTTTTTTTTTTCATTTTTTCTATATTGCCTTTCAACTTTCAAGATATTCGATCGTCTTCTACTTCTCTCTCTCTCAAATTTTATTTGGTAGCTCTTCCACTATCATTAGCAATGGCTGAGAGAGGCTTTACCTACGTGGGGAAACTACTATCCAACTTGATCAAGTTAATTCCAATTGACTTCGAAAATCTGAAAAGATTTTGGGGATTTGAAGACGAACTCAACCAGCTTCAACAATCACTAGTTTCCATTGCTGACCTAGTTGAAGATGCAGAGGAGAAACAACAGACACTGGCGGATGTTAGAGGGTGGCTGAGAAATCTGAAAGAAGTAGCTTATGAAGCCGACGACTTGCTTTCTGAGTTGGCTTACGAAACTACTCGATTTCAGATTCAAAATCAGGAGGTATCTATATAATCTGATAGCTAGGTCGTCAATTAAATTTTGAATTCACGGAATATGGAACTTAGTTGTACGAATTTATAGTTTCTGAACTAAGAAAAGAGTAAAATTATTAGAAGATTCAAAACTAGGAGGTTATTTTGTTCTTAATCACAAATAGAAATTTATGGTTATTAATTATCATTCCAGGAAAACTACTATCTAAGTTATACATGCTTTTCCAACTAGGTTCATAGCTTCTCTTCAATTTCAAGAGCCATCGACAATGTCAGAAAGACTAAATTTCTTGGCCAAATGGTGCCTAAGCTTAAGAAAGTGAACCAGTCACTACAAACTATCGGGAGTGGCCTAATGGTGCATCTTGAGATAGTGAATCAGTCACTACAAACTATTCTGAGGGACGGTCTATCCCTTGGACTTAGTTCAATCCCACACAATTTGGAGAGTATAATGTTTCAAACTCCTGCTATCAACAACTCAGTTGTAGGAAGGAAAGCTGATGCAGTAAAAATTGTCAACCTGATTACTAGCTCCTGCTATCAACAACTTACGGTTGTTTCCATTATAGGAGGGGAAGGTGTAGGAAAGACGACTTTAGCTAAACTTGTGTGTCAAAGAGTCATGGCTTTAACCAGAAAACCTTTTGATGTTACAATATGGTTGTGTGTTTTTGACAACTTGAGTGTACACAAAATTTTGGGAGGAATGTTGCAATCTTTGAATGCTTCGAAGGGGGACTTAACCAGCCAGGATGCAATTCTTCAACAACTTAAGGAAGAGTTGGTGGGTAAAAAATTTCTTCTAGTTCTAGATAATGTTTGGGACGCCGATCCTAGACAGTGGGATCTTTTAAAAACTTTGTTGTCAAGAATTTGTACAAACAATGGAAATGCTATTCTTGTCATAACTTGTTTTGAAAATGTTGCATCCTCTATAGGGATTTCATCTCAGCATAGTTATCAGCTTAATTCCTTGTCTAATGATGAGTGTTGGTTCATTTTAAAGGAAAAGGCATTTAGAAATGCAACATCACCAGTCCCATCAAATTTAATTGATATAGGAAGGGAGATTGCAAAACTTTGTAGAGGAATTCCATTGATTGCAAAAGTTTCAGGAGGGATAATGGGATTTAATAGGGATGAAGAAGCATGGTCGAAAATTAGAAATAGCTACACTTGGATAGAAATGAAGAATCAGGATTATTTTGCTAAGGTCGAACAATTTTTTCATCACTTGCCCTCATATCTAAAGCCATGCCTCGTATTCTGTTCAAAGTTTCCAAAAGACTTCCTATTTAGAAAGGAAGAGTTGATATGGTTATGGATTGCTGAGGGAATTGTTGAGTCATGTGACATGGGCAACAAGTGCTTTGATGCCTTATTTGCAAGTTCCTTGTTCCAAGATGCAGAAATGGATGATTATGATGATGTCATATTATGCAAGATGAATGATCTTGTGCATGATAGTTTATTATATTTGTGCGCACCTGAAACATCCTCCATCAATTATTTATATACAGATTATCAGCATGTAGCAGATTCGATGAATGCTCTAAAGGGTGGGGCCAAGAGGTTGCGTACTCTTATCGTGGTCGGTGCTCCCAATGAAGAGATATGGAAGGTAAAAAGGTTGTGGAGTCTGTACTTAAATGTTGCTGATATGGAAGTATTGCCATCAGCAATCGGGGAAATGAATGATTTGAGATATCTCGATGTCTCAATTACTAAAACCAAAGAGTTGTCTGAGTCAATTACCAAGCTGTACAATCTTCGAACTTTGAATCTCTCAAATTCTAGCATCAAAGGGTTGCCTGAGTTCATCACCAAGCTCTTCAATCTTCAAACTTTGAATCTCTCAAATTCTAACATCAATGAGTTGCCTGAATCTATCGTTAAGCTCCATAGTCTTGAAACTTCGAATCTCTCAAATTCCAACATCAAAGAATTGCCTAAATCCATCAGCAAGCTTCACAATCTGCAAACCTTGGATGTCTCAAATTCTGACATCAAAGAGTTGCGTGATTCCATCACTGAGCTCTGCAATCTTCAAACTTTAAAATTCCTTGAATGCAAGGAACTTACCAAGCTTCCTAGAAGGAAGATTAACAATCTGATCAGTTTGAAGCACATTTCTTTTTCTTATGAGAACCCGATGCCATTCGGTTTGGGGAAGCTAAATGGTCTTGAAACATTGTTATTCTTTGTTGTGGATCCCAACTGGGGAGGTAGCATGGAAGAACTTCAATTCTTAAACAAACTAAGAGGGAACTTGAAAATAACCAGGCTTGAGGAGGTGTGTGATAAGGAAGAAGTTGCACGAGCAAATTTGCAGGGGAAAGCAGAAATACAAGGACTTGTTTTTCAATGGAGTTATGGTGCAAATCATAGAAGTTTAAGGGACGAGGAACTGCTGGAAGGCCTTCAACCTCATCCAAACATAGAAAGGATAAAGGTCAAGTATTACATGGGAGTAAAATGGCCATCATGGATGTTCAGGATGAAGAGTCCAGGTAATGGTAATTCTTTTGGTGTGATTAATAATCTGGTGGATCTCACGTTAGAATGGTGCTGCAACTGTGTACAACTCCCTTGCCTTGGAGATCTTCCTCATCTTAAATTTCTGAAGATGAATCACATGGGAAAAGTGAAGCGCATAGATAACGATTTCTATGGGATTGACATTAAAGGCAGTAGCATTGGATGCTTGAGGTTATTTCCAGCATTGCAATCATTGTCCATAAGCTGGATGGATAATTTGACTGAATGGAGCTTTCCATCTTATGGCAATAATGTTGTTGTGTTCCCTTGTCTTGAGAATTTGTCCATTCAGTCTTGTTCTAAATTGACAGGTTTCCCGATGAGTGATCTGTCTGAACTTGTGAAGCTAGAAATCAGAGATTGTGAGGAACTGAGGCTCTTAACTGATAAGCAACAGTCCTTTGCTTCTCTTACAAGTCTATCAATTGCTGGATGTTCAAAAGTAACTTATCTTCGAAATTGGCTTCAATCTGACGAGTGTTTCATGGAATTAAGTGTGACAAGATGTGAATGGATGATGTTTATTCCAGAAGATCTAGGGAAGGTAAGCTGTTTAACCTCCTTAGAGATATATTGTTGTAAAAGATTGAGATATTTTCCTGAGGGGATATTATGCAAACTCAATCGGTTGCAGAATTTAAGTATTGGTGCATTCTCAGAGGACTTGGATGATTTTCGTTATCTGAATGGAATCAAAGACCTCCCCTGCCTTGAAGTGTTAGAAATATGGGGATCTGATTTTTTTGGTCGTGAAATGTGTTCTATACCAAAACAACTTCAACACCTTACTGTCCTGAAATCATTGAAGATAATGGGATTCACAACAATGGAAGCATTGCCAGAATGGTTCACAAATCTTCAGTCCCTTCAGTACCTTTCTCTGGATGACTGTAGGCATATTGAGTTTCCATCAACAGCTGTAATCATACAACGCCTCTCCAGTTTAACGCGCCTCAGCCTTAACTGCTGTCCCATTCTTACGGAAAGTATATCTGAATGGTTGCTGTGTTTGATCAGCACAGGAATCAAAGTTGAGTTTTCACCTGTATCGAAGGTCAGAGTCCGTTTGGGATATTAGTTGGATCAATTTTTTTATTTGATTCAGTTTGGCTCCAAGATGCTCATATAATCCTCCATGAGAAGGTCATCAGGTAATTTCTTGAGATAGTAGGTACTTGTGAACTCCGCCTGTGAGGGTCACTTGGTGGCCTTTACAGCCGGTCCCAAGCCCGGACAAAGGAGGAGGGTTGCGGTAGGTTTGTGGCGGCCAGCGTAAAACTTAGCCACATCTTATGACATGAACCATAATATAAATACCGTTGGGGCGTTCCCTACTCAGCGACGCGCTGCACTTCCTAGACCCGGGTGTAGTGATAAATGTGCAAGGGTTGCTAGGTCGTCGCCCCGAAGCGGCGCGCCACCCCAGGACCCGGGGGTGGTGTCAAATATGCAAGGGTTGCGGGTAAATAAGCTAGTCCACGGTAATGGTAGGGGTAGGGGTAAGGGTAGTAGGTTACGCTTTGGGACATGGAACATAGGTTCTTTGACAGGAAGATTAGCTGAAATTGTAGATGTTATGAAGAGGAGGAGAATAAATATATTATGCCTACAAGAAACCAAGTGGGTTGGAGCCAAGGCTAGAGAGATAGCTCCTTGGGGTTATAAGCTTTGGTACTCAGGAAAGGATAAGGGTAGAAATGGAGTAGGTATTCTTATTGATAGGGAGTATATTGATGAGGTAGTAGCGGTGTCTAGGAAGAGCGATAGAATTATGAGTGTTAAGCTAGTGATAGGGGATGAGGTTGTGAATGTCATTAGTGCATATGCGCCACAAATAGGATTAGATGTGTCTATAAGACAAGCTTTTTGGGATGACTTAGAGGAAGTGGTGCAACAGGTTCCTAGGGATGAAAAAATGGTACTAGGGGGTGATCTCAATGGACACGTGGGTTCTAGGCGAGATGGGTTTGAGAGTGTTCATGGAGGGTATGGTTTTGGAGATAAGAATGAAGCAGGAAATGATATTTTGGAATTCGCATCAGCCTATGACTTGAGTATCATGAACACATGGTTTATGAAGAGAACATCCCACTTAGTGACTTATCGGAGTGGCGGTAATGCGAGCCAAATTGACTTCTTCTTAGTAAGGAGTGCTTGGAGAAAGAGTTATATTGATTGTAAGGTGATCCCTGGTGAGAGTACGACAACCCAACATAGAGTAGTGGTGCTAGATTTTCGAAGTAGGAAATGTATAAGAAAACAAACACCTCAAGTAGAGACTAAGATTAAGTGGTGGAAATTGCAAGGGGAGAATCAACAAAAATTTGTGGATGAGATGACCAAAAAAGATATTTGGACTTGCAATATGGATTCAGATATAGATTCAATATGGAATAAGATGGAGCATAGTATAAGGGAAGTAGCGAAGGAAGTTCTAGGGGAATCTAAAGGTAGCATGCCACCGGGTAAGGACACATCTTGGTGGACAGAAGAAGTACGACAAGCAGTAAAGAGTAAGAGAGAATCCTATAAACTATTGGGGAAATGTAGGAGTGACGAGAACTACGAAAAATACAAAGAGGCTAAAAGGGAAGTAAAGAAGGTCATACGAGATGCTAGAGCAAAGGTGAATCGGGATCTGTATACAAGATTGGATACGAAAGAAGGGGAAAGAGACATATATAGAATTGCTCGGATGAGAGATAGGAAGACGCGAGATCTCGGAAAAGTTAAATGTGTGAAGGATGTGGACCAGAAAGTCCTAGTTGGAGATAAGGATATCAAGGAACGATGGAGGTCCTATTTTGATGACTTATTTAATGGAGATCGCCAACAAGATGTTGGAGATATAAGTATCCATCACGATATGATAAATCATGAATGCCTGCGGAGAATTCAAAAGGGTGAAGTCAAAATGGCATTAAGTAAGATGAAGTTGAAGAAAGCAGTAGGACCTGATGGCATCCCTATTGAGATTTGGAGATGTTTGGGAGAAAGAGGAATCGAATGGTTGACGACGTTCTTCAACAAAATTTGGAGAAACAATAAGATGCCATCAGAATGGAGGAAAAGTACCTTAATCCCTTTGTATAAGAACAAAGGCGATGTCCAAGATTGTGCCAACTATCGGGGAATCAAATTAATGAGTCACACTATGAAACTTTGGGAGCGAGTGATTGAACAAAGGCTAAGGAGGACGGTGAAGATCTCGGAAAACCAGTTTGGCTTTATGCCGGGAAGATCAACTATGGAAGCCATCCATCTAATGAGACAATTAATGGAGCACTATCGAAATAAGAAGAAAGACTTGCATATGGTTTTCATTGACTTGGAGAAAGCATATGATAAGGTACCAAGGGAAGTACTTTGGTGGGCCTTGATAAGGAAAGGCATTTCGCGGAAATATATTGACATCATAAAGGACATGTATGAGGGAGTATGCACGAGTGTACGTACTAGTGTTGGGAAAACTGAAGAGTTTCCTATTACGATTGGAGTGCATCAAGGTTCCGCACTAAGCCCATTTCTTTTTGCCATCGTTATGGATGAACTAACAAGTTCACTTCAAGATGGTATACCATGGTGCATGCTGTTTGCAGATGATATTGTGTTGGTTGATGAGACGAAAGAAGGAGTGGAGATGAAGTTGGAACTATGGAGGCAAACTCTAGAATCTAGAGGCTTTAAGTTGAGTCGAAGTAAGACAGAATATTTGGAGTGTAAGTTTAGCGGCCGTAGGAGTAGGGAGGCAGGGACAATCACCCTAGATGGGAGAGTTGTTCAGGCCTCGGATTGCTTCCGGTATTTAGGATCTATTATCCAAACGGATGGAGAAGTAGATGGAGATGTTGCCCATAGGATTAAAGCTGGTTGGTCGAAGTGGAAGAGTGCTACGGGTTTCCTTTGTGATCCCGGCATGCCTAATAGATTGAAGGGAAAATTCTACCGGACGGCAATTAGACCAGCATTGTTATATGGTACGGAGTGTTGGGCAGTGAAACACTGCCACATCCATAAGATGTCGGTGGCGGAGATGCGTATGTTGAGATGGATGTGTGGTCACACGAGAAAGGACCGGGTGCGTAATGAAATAATTAGGACAAAAGTAGGGGTTACATCTATTGAGAATAAAATGAGAGAAAACCGACTAAGGTGGTTTGGCCATGTGAGACGTAGAGCGCTTGATGCGCCGGTTAGGAGAACCGAAGAGTGGCAAAGGGATGTAGTGGTGAGGGGTAGGGGAAGACCTAAGCAAACTTGGAGGAGGGTGATCGAGAGTGATATGAGTTTATTGGGAATTGAGGAAAATATGGTAGTGGATAGGACGGAGTGGAGGGAGCGAATCTGTGTCGCTGACACGACTTGATTTTCACGGTTTTATATGATGGTTCATGTTAGCCGACCCCGAATCATTTCGGGACTAAGGCTTTGTTGTTGTTGTTGTTGTTGTAGTAGGTACTTGTGAAAATTCCCAATTGCTATATGATTTCTTAAAACAATAACAATTTCTGTTCAAAGTGAGTGCTTTTCATTGAATGTTTTTTTACATTTTGGATGTTTTTCAGAAGCAAAACTTTAAATGATCAGCCATTGTATTAGATGTACTTTTTGGAGGCCGATAATGGGGATGAAGACGAAGATAATATAACAGAGAATGAGGATACTGCACTTGAGAAAAAGTAAGATGCCTCTTTTCTGTTGGAACAAAGATTTCATACGTTATAATATAAGCATTACAAAAACATGTATACATTTGTTGTAACTTGTATTATTAAGCAAATTATGATTCCTAAAAAGCTCACTTGTTTAGTTTTAATGTTTGTATGAACTAGTTATGAGATAGCGCACGGAATCTTGTGTCAATACCTATTTATTTATAGGGTTTTTTAGGTTAAGCTTTTCATCCCTTTAGGAATCCTTGTGAGTTTAGAATTCCGTATCCCTCAAGGAGTTCGAGTTCTGGGAGGAATCCTTTGTCTAGTGGGATTCTAGAAGGTTCTTTCGTATAAGGAGGTCGGAGCTCCGATCGTTGTCTTCGTTGGAACTCCTCCGCACGTGCCTTTTAGCCTCAAAGGAGCGAAACTAACATCATTCACGTGATGTCATTTTGCATGATATCGGTTAGGTTTAATGTTTTTTACATGGAAATTATATGCAATGATTATCAAACTTCTTATTATTGGGGTTGTATTTGGCAATCTTGTTGCTTTTGCTGTGAAATAGGAGAACTAGAAATTGAATAGGTTTTTCAATTACTATAGAAGAATTGATTCATCTTCATGGCGGAAGGGTTGGTTTGGGTCATTGACTGATGGTAACCACTGTTTTATAATTAATATCTTGCTTTGGAATTCATTTCTTTAAGATGCATTGCTTTGGAACGGGTTGAGGATAGGAATTTTATGCAATGCAAAATGCATGATTTTGCATTCTCTCTATCCAAATTTGATGTGCTGACTAGGGTGAACTGTTATTGAAGGCGGCGAACTAAAGCGTAATAGTTGGTTGGTCTTTTGAATTTGTTTAAATTGATCTAAAGTGTAATAAATTGGTCTCTAGAATTGCTTAAAGTGATGCTATTACATGCTTCAACTTGTCTAAAAACGATGCTTTGTCACTTAGAATTTGGAAGGTTTAATCATATCATTTTAAATCTCTAAAAACAGAAATTGATACATCCGATGTATATTCCATTAACCCCTTCTATATAGAGGCAATTTCTTATGGAGAAAAGGTAAACATAATATATGTCTATGTATCAATTTCTGTTTGTGCCATTTAGCAAAGGTTGAGAATGAAATTGTGCTGTTTTGTTCCTTATGCTCTTCTAGAAAATTGAAGCTGATTATTCTCGTTTTTTTTTTTTTTTTTTTTTTTATTATTGGAAGGCTTTGTCAAAATTTAGCCCTCATTGGTAGGTGATCTGTAAATTCCACTGTAAACCCTCATGGAGGTCTGTGGTTTGCCCTGACCTTGGGAGTGGGTAGACCTACCCTTACCTAAACTTTTTGTCAACCAAAAAAAAATTATGTAAATTTAGGCCTACTATATACATATCACCTCTAAGTCGGGTAAATTATATACGATGTATACAACCTTTAACATGTTTTAGATTTTGATATACAATCTTTATTTTTCCACACAACACTACCACTTTATGGGTGACCTATAACTAAAGTGTGCAGATCAGTCTAAGCCGTACATAGCAAAAAGACGTCATGAATCAAAAAAATGACTAAGTTTGTTTGTTCAGTCACCATTAGATTTAGAGGTTATTATAAGTAGATCTGTTCATGGATCGAGCTGGGTCGGGGCCAACACGCCTTTATCTAAAAATGCACAGTCCAAGCCCAGTCTAGCCAGCTATTATTTAGGCGGACATTGGTTGGAAAAGCAAATCTCAAACCCAACCCACATAAGTCCACCTAAAAAAAATAAATATAATTTAATAAAAAATAAATTTATAAGTAAATTTTAATATATAAATTTATTAATTAATATTAATAGATGAACTGGGTCGGATTGTGTTATGTTTATAAATTTTAAGCCCGTCCAGAAAATAGGTGGGCTTAACGTGCCTGAGCCTAAGGTCAAATATTCTTGTCCAAGTTCGGCCCATGAGATATTGGCACAAGCGTGTTTTCAAGACACGTGAACAATAATTCTATGGTGGAGCTTAAAATATTCTGAGGCTTAAATTTAATAAGCCTAAATCTAACAATGATTGGCCAGATGAAAACCATTATGGTTGGCTAATGACTGTCAAACGAATTTGACATCAGGAATATCTCACAACAAATAAGGCGCATAACATGCTCCATCGAATCCCAAACAACCACAAGGATTCAGACAGTGGCAAAGTCGGGATTCAAAGTTTGGGGGCTTCGTTAAATATAGACTTTTTCTGAATAACGACTCAAGACATTTGATTCATATTGAAAATGTGTTTATATACATATGCCAACTTAAGTGCCTTGTTGGTGTAGTAACGGTGTGCCCACTGATATGTAGTAACAGTGTACTCACTGTGTATCATTGTAACACAACATGTAATTTGAAGTTGTTTGTACTTAACCTTTTAGATGATAAAAATTTAAAATAGTGTCACGAAAAATATTCAGATGATACGAAAACAAATGTCTATCTAATGTGTCATGTGAAAGGGAAAATGGCGTAGTGTTGATGTGAACTTTGGTTTTAAGTAAAGTGTTTGTATCTGTGAGATTTAAATATTGATATTTTAACATGTTATATTTTACAATATCATTTATAAAATAAATATTTTAAACATAATTAATGTTTTAATTTAATTGGTATAAGATTCATCTAAATAATACTAATATACAAGAAGTTTCAAACAGAGTAATGGGAAGATTTATAAAAAAAATGAAATACAGAATACAGTCTATTTAAATTTTCTATTAAATATGATAAAATTAACTTTTTTTTTTTATTCTAAAATATTAGGAATAAAATTAAATGATAATTTTGGATTTGTTTTTTTAGTTGACAAAGGTGATATACCATGTTCTTCTAGCGCCTGTATATCTCGCGCTCTCTAATTTGGTTTGGTAGCTCTTCCAGTATCATTAATGGCTGATACAGGCTTTACTTACGTGGGGAAACATATATTATCCAACTTGATCAAGTTAATGCCAGTTGACTTTGAAGATCTGAAAAGATTTTGGGGATTCGAAGACGAACTCAACCAGCTTCGACAATCACTAGTTGCGCTTGCTGATATAGTGGAAGATGCAGAGGAGAAACAACACACGGTGGTGGATGCGAGATTCTGGCTACGGAATCTGAAAGAAGTAGCTTATGAAGCCGCCGACTTGCTTTCTGAGTTGGGTTATGAAACCATTCGACTTCAGATTCAAAATCAGGAGGTATCTATAATCTCATCACTATGTGGTTTTAATTTCATTGAATATGAAACTTATTTCAAATTAAATTTATTAGAAGATTCAAAATAATGGCTATTAGTTTAATCGAATGAAATTTTAATGATTTTGTTATCATAAATGGAAGTTTATGGTTATTATCATCCCAAGAAGACTAATCTCTAAATTATACATTAGGTTCATAGAGTCTCTTCAATGTCAAGAGCCATGGACTTTGTCAGAAAGGCTAAATTTCGTCTCAAAATGGCGCTTAAGCTTAAGAAAGTGAACCAGTCACTACAAAAATTTCAGATGGACAGTCTATCCCTTCAGCTTAGTTCAATCCAACACAATTTGGATAATTTGTTGTCTCAGAAAAGGTTCCTAACAGACTCAATCATTGAGAACTCATTTGTAGGAAGGAAAGCTGATGTAGCACAAATTGTCAACCTGCTTCCTAGTTCCTGCTATCAACAACTTACCCTTGTTTCCATTACGGGAACGCATGGTATAGGAAAGACGACTTTAGCTAAGCTTGTGTGTCAAAAAGTCATGGCTTTAACCAGAAAACCTTTTGATGTTAAAATATGGGTGTGTGTTGCTGCCAACTATGCTGAACACAAAGTTTTGGGAGAAATGTTGCGATCTTTGAATGCATCGATGGGGGGCCTAACCAATGAAGATGCAGTTCTTAGACAACTTAAGAAAGAGTTGGCAGGAAAAAAGTTTCTTCTAGTTCTAGATGATGTTTGGAACGACGATCATAGGTGGTGGGATCTTTTAAAAACTATGTTCTCAAGAATTTGTACGAACAATGGAAATGCTATTCTTGTCACAACTGCTTTTGAAGAAGAGGCATCTATTATGGCGACTTCATCACATCATAGTCTTCAGCTTAGTTCCTTGTCTCGTGATGAGTGTTGGTTCATTTTGAAGGAAAGAGCATTTAGAAATGTAATAACACCAGTCCCATCAAATTTAGAGGCTATAGGAAGGGAAATTGCAAATAGATGTGGAGGAGTTCCATTAATGGCAAATTTTTTAGGAGGGATAATGGGATTTGATAGGGATGAAGAAGCATGGTTGAAGATTACAGATTATTTTGTTTTGATGATACTAAGGGGCGATTTGGATTATTTGTCTATGGTCAAATTCATTTTTCTTCACTTGCCCTCATATTTACATTCATGCCTTGCATTCTGTTCAATTTTTCCAAGAGACTTCCTAATTAGAAAAGAAGACATGATTTGGTTATGGATGGCTGAGGGGATTGTTGATTCATATGACATGGGCAACAAGTGTTTTGATGCCTTACTTGCAAGTTCCTTGTTCCAAGATGCAGAAAAGGATGATTATAATGATGTCATATCATGCAAGATGCATAAGTTTCTGCATAATCGTGTATTCTATTTATGCGGGCTTGATACATTTAATAGGTAGAAGTCATCCCTAGATGAACCATTTCCCATCTACCATTTATATTTTGATGAACAAATTGCACCAGATTCGATGGATGCTCTAATGGGTGGGGCCAAGAGGTCGCGTACTATTGTCGTCGGCGGTGCTCCTAATCAAGAGATATGGAAGATGAAAAGGTTGCGGAGTCTACACATAAATGTTTCTAACATGGAAGTATTGCCATCATCAATCGTGAAAATGAAACATTTGAGATATCTTGGTGTCTCCATTTCTAAAACCAAAGAGCTGCCTGAGTCAATCACCAAGCTATACAATCTTCGAACTTTGAATCTCTCAAATTCTAGCATCAAAGAATTGCCTGAATTCACCACTACGCTCTTCAATCTTCAAACTTTGAATCTCTCAAATTCTAACATCAACAAGTTGCCTGAATCCATCAGCAAGCTCCACAGTCTTCAAACTTTGAATGTGTCAAATTCCAACATCAAAGAATTGCCTGAATCAATCACTAAGCTCCACAGTCTTCAAACTTTGGATGTCTCAAATTCTAACATCAAAGAGTTGCCTGAATCCATCACCGAGCTCCGCAATCTTCAAACTTTGAAATTCCTTGAATGTAAGGAACTTACCAAGCTTCCTAGAAAGAAGATTAACAATCTGGTCAGTTTAAAGCATATTGCTTTTTCTTATGAGCACCAGATGCCATTTGGTTTGGGGAAGCTAAATGGTCTTGAAACATTGCTATTATTTGTTGTGGGTCCTAACTGGGGAGGTAGTATTGAAGAACTTGAGTGCTTAAACAAACTAAGTGGGGACTTGAAAATAACCAGGCTTGAGGAGGTGGGTAATAAGAAAGAAGTTGAGAGAGCAAATTTGCAGGGGAAAGCCGAAATACAAGGGCTTAGTTTTGAATGGAGTTATGGAGCAAATGATAGAAGCTCAATGGATGAGGAACTGCTGGAAGGCCTTGAACCTCATCCAAACATAGAAAGAATAAAGATCAAGTATTACATGGGAGAAAAATGGCCATCGTGGATGTTGAGGATGAAGAGTCCAGGTGATGGTGATTCTTTTGTAGTAATTAACAATTTGGTGGATCTTAGGTTGGAACGGTGCTGCAATTGTGTACAACTTCCTCGTCTTGGAGATCTTCCTCATCTTAAATTTCTTAAGATGAATCACATGAGAAAAGTGGAGCGCATAGGTAATGAGTTCTATGGGATTGACAGTGAAGGCAGTAGCATTGGATGCTTAAGGTTGTTTCCAGCATTGATATCATTGTCCATATGTTGTTGATACGTTGGTAAGGAAGATTTTGTATGATAAAACATTCATTATAGAAACATGCGATCAAATGTTTAGAAAACATATATGTGAATCAGGTATCATTATGGTTCTTTCACTTGTTTGCAGTAAATTATAAAATGTGAACAACTGTTTGCCAAACAATTACATGGAATGTTTTCATATACTCTCACGTGCAAAAAAATTCTTATGTTTGATGTAATTAGTCTGACATGTTGGAGTGAAGTGTTAAATATAATCAGTTGTTTGTGAGTTCTTGCACTTGAATGTAAAACTCTTATTTGAATTCCTGTATTTTCATACTCAATTACTAGAAAAATCAGCGTATCCGACTTGTGCAAATCCAAAGTTCCTAGGAGGAGTCCTTTCTTGGTCTACAAATCCAAAGGTAACCTAACACCTTCTTTATTCCTTCATTTTGTTTTGCTTAAAAGCTTAGCCTTGTTTGGGTCAATCAATTCCAGACCTTTCTGTGAGGCAGATTATTGAGAAACAAAGAGAAACGGTGCTCTGCTGTGACAATGTACTCGAAAAGGGCGCTTTTGTTCGAGTTAAACCAGAGAGTTTCTGAACCAAAAGTTGCCAAGGTAATTGTGTGCAACCGATTTTGTTAGAGCTTGTTCTTTATTTATAGTTTATTTGAGATTGAGATTTTGTTTTGATTTTTTATGCTATGGTTGACTTGTGGGAAAGTGATGGTAATTGTGCAAATTTTAGCTTGTTTGGTTATCTTGATATGGTGAACATTAATTCTCAAAACAAAGCTAGGAAGGTCGTCAATTATTTCTACTAGTCTAAGTTCCAAGTTCTATAGATTGTCGATAAATTGCTTCTATGAGTTTACTTCTCTAAAATTGATGAACTGTGTTCTTTGTGCTTCAATTTAGGATTCATTGGGACCTCAGCCTGTTCCATTAACTGTTCCTGCATAAAATCTATCAAAGTGCTTCATTTTGTATTGAATTATGTAAAGTCTAAGAGAAGAGAGGATTGATCCCTCCTGCCAAAAGTTCATTTATTTATGTTATTATTTCAGTGTGCTGTTAATCCGAGCAGAGAGGTTACTTTGTTGATTTACTTCAGAACCTGAGTGATGAGTAATTGATTATGATTCTGTATTGGAGATTAATGCATAAACCACAAGAGTCCGTTTGGGATATTAGTGGAATGAATATGAATTTGCTATATATTGTTTTTGTTTGAGTTATTATTGAGATAAGCATGCTAAGTCATTGGAGATAAAATTAGAACAAAATGGAAGGGAGGAGTGTCAAGTAAGAGGACCCGATAAAGTTCTGCCGCGATTAGCTAATGAGTCTACCACCCTGTTACTCTTCCCAGAAAAGTGTGAAACCACCATCCTCATTTGACTGACAAGGCTAAGACAATCTTGCCTAAACTGTCAAGGGATCCGAGTAGACTTCTTAGGTAAAAGATTGACGACAACTAGAATCAGCTTCCACCCAATACATCTCCAGCCTTTGGACTAGGCAATATGAATGGCATAAATGACCCCTTGCAATTCAAAAGGACAACAAGGAGAAAGCGGGATGGCAAGGCACCATGAGCAAAACCCCAACGATTCCTAAATATTCCACCAGCCCCTGCACCCCCAAAGTCGTCTGTCACCGAGCCGTCAGTATTAACCTTGATCCGATCGGGGAGAAGGGGGGGCCATATGACTTCCACAATTCGTGAAGCCAGAGATAAACGTTGGGTAAAGATAGTTGTGATGGAAAAAATTATGAGTATCAATAGCTGTGATTCCTTTACTTCCAAATTGTACCTCACGGACCGAGCTCCATAAATCCCGTAGCAGCAGATGAAAATTAGGATCGATCGAGTAAAAAATTGTTCTATTTTGGGTTAAGACATGAGCAATTTGAATTAGACTTAAAATAGATTGACATTCTGAACTTATAAAGTGTCTCGTTAACTTTCTGAACTTACAAAGTATCTCGTTAGTTTTCTGTACTTGTTTAAAGTAACATAATTAACCATTAAGTACACGTGGCAGAACAAGATTAAATTTGGACAAATTGAAATATATATCACTTTAAGTAAGTTCAGAGCCGAATAGATCAATGTAAGCAAATTAAGGAGGTCAATATATAACTTTAAAGAAATTCCAAGGTCTAATACACCATTTTAAGCAAATCCGCAGGCCTAATGAAATATTTTGTAAAATCAGAAAATCAATAGATTTTTTTAAGACAAGTTTAGAGACCTAACGATGTATTAAGCTTTTTATTATTTTAATTACGCAAAAATAGTCTTCAGGCCCTGATCTTTCTTTTTTTAATTCATAAAGCCCTTGATCATTTATTTGATCAGAATAAATATTTGATCATTTATCTTTTTGTCTCGTTAAGTCTATGCTTATCAAACTAGTTAGTTGTAAAAATTTAATTCAGTTCATTTCATTTTTGTCGGATATTAGTTTGAAGTGGACCTTTAACTATGAGTTTGAACTTTTAATTGAATTGGTTGGTGATAATTTTTATTTGAAATAATATATTTACATAAAAGATATTTAATGAAAAAAAGAATGAAATATCATAATGCTTTTTGCCTCTTAATTATGCATGCTCTTTAGTTTAGAATAATTTAATTGGCTGTGTAAAAGTTACAAAAGTAGAAAAAAGGAAAGTAATGAGTTAGCAGTTAGCATTGGATTCTTCCAAAAAGAAAAGAAAAGCAGTTAGCATTGGATACCTTCATCTTCTTCGAATAACACTAATCTCTTTTCTGGATATTGGATCATCTTCTACCCTCTCATCTCTTAAATTTGCTCTTCCACTATCAATATTAATGGCTGAGAGAGGCTATGTGTACGTGGGGAAACTACTATCCAACCTGATCAATTTAATTCCGGTAGACTTTGAAGATTTGAAAAGATTTTGGGGATTTGAAGACCAACTCAACCAGCTTCGACAATTACTAGTTGCAATTGCTGATCTAGTGGAAGGTGCAGAGCAGAAACAAGAGACTGTGGTGTATGCCAGACGGTGGCTGAGAAATCTGAAAGAAGCTGCTTATGAAGCTGACAACTTGCTTTCTGAGTTGGCTTATGAAACTACTCGACTTCAGATTCGAAATCAGGAGGTATCCATCTATAATCTTATAGCTAGGTCGTTAATTTAATTTTAATCCCACTGAATATGAAACTTATATCTACTAATTTATAGTTTCTGAACTGAGAAAGAGTAAATTTGTTAGAAGATCCAAAATAATGAAGTGTATTGTTATTACAAATTAAATCTCAATGATCTTGTTATCGCAAATTGAAATGAAATGTATTGTTATTATCATCCCAAGAAGACTTATCTCTGAACTAAACATGTTTTTCTAACCAGGTTAATAGTTTCTCTTCAACTTCAAGAGCCATCAACGATGCACGAAAGGCTAAATTTCGTAGCCAAATGGTGCCTAAGCTTAATAAAGTGAACCAGTCACTACAAAACATTCAGAGGATATGTCTATCCCTTCAACTTAGTTCAATCCAACACAATTTGGAGGATAGTTTGTCTCAGACTAGGTTGCCAACAGACTCAATCTTTGACAACTCAGTTGTAGGAAGGAAAGCTGATGTAGCAGAAATTGTCAACCTGCTGACTAGCTCTTACAATGAACAACTTACCGTTGTTTCCATTGTAGGTATGGGTGGTATAGGAAAGACGACTTTAGCTAAACTTGTGTGTCAAAAAGTAATGGCTTTAACTAGAAAACCTTTTGATTTTACAATATGGGTGTGTTCTGACAACTTCAGTGAACACAAAATGTTGGGAGAAATATTGCGATCTTTGAATGCATCGATGCAGGGCTTAACCAACAAAGATGCAATTCTTAGCCAACTTAAGAAAGAGTTGGTCAGTAAAAAATTTCTTCTGGTTTTAGATGATGTTTGGAACAAGGATCATAGCCAGTGGGATCTTCTAAAAGCATTGTTGTCAAGAATTTGTAGAAACAATGGAAATGCTATTCTTGTCACAACTCGTAAGGAGGAAGTGGCATCCGTTATGGGGACTTCATCTCAACGTATTTATCGGCTTAATTCTTTGTCTAATGATGAGTGTTGGTTCATTTTGAAGGAAAGGGCATTTGGAAAGGTAACAAAACCAGTCCCATCAATTTTAGAGGTTATAGGAAGGGATATTGCAAAAAAATGTACTGGAATCCCATTGATTGCAAAAGTTTTAGGAGGGATAATGGGATTTGATAGGGATGAAGAAACTTGGTTGAAAATTAGAGATGCTATCCTTTTGAAAGAAGGGGATGTTTTGATAGCTATGTTCGAACGAATTCTTCATCACTTGCCTTCATATTTAAAGCCATGGTTTGCATTCTGTTCAACTTTTCCAAAAGGCTTCTTAATTAGAAAGGAAGAGTTGATTTGGTTATGGATGGCTGAGGGGATTGTTGAGTCATTTGACATGGGCAGCAAATGCTTTGATGCCTTACTTGCAACTTCCGTGTTCCAAGATGAAGAAAGGGATGCTTATGGCGATATCATACTATGCAAGATGCACAATCTTGTCCACGATCCATTGCTTGTGTCCAGATCTGAAACATCTTCCATCTATCATTTATATGTAGATGATCAAGTTGTACCATATTTGGGGGATACTCTAAGGATTGGGGCCAAGAAGTTGCGCACTATACTCGTAGGCGGTGTTCCCAATCAGAAGATATGGACGATGGAAAGGTTGCGGAGTCTGCACTTAAATGTTTCTGATATGGAAGTATTGCCATCATCCATTGGGAAAATGAAACATTTGAGATATCTTGATGTCTCAATTTCTAAAACCAAAGAGCTGCCCGAGTCAATCACGAAGCTATATAATCTTCAAACTTTGAATCTCTCAAATTCCAGCATCACAGAATTGCCTGAATTCATCACCAAGCTCTTCAATCTTCAAACTTTGAATCTCTCAAATTCTAGCATCAAAAAGTTGCCTGAATCCATCAGCAAGCTCCACAGTCTTCAAACTTTGAATGTCTCAAGTTCCAACATCAAAGAATTGCCTGAATCCATCAACAAGCTACACAATCTTCAAACTTTGGATGTCTCAGATTCTAACATAAAAGAGTTGCCTGAATCCATCTCCGAGCTCTGCAATCTTCAGACTTTGAAATTCCTTGAATGCAAGGAACTTACCAAGCTTCCTAGAAACAAGATTAACAATCTGTTCAGTTTAAAGCATATTGCTTTTTCTTATGAGCACCAGATGCCACTTGGTTTGGGGAAGCTAAGTGGTTTGCAAACATTGTTATTCTTTGTTGTGGGTCGTGACTGGGGAGGTAACATTGAAGAACTTCAATACTTAAACAAACTAAGAGGGAACTTGAAAATTACTAGGCTTGAGGAGGTGGGTGATAAGGAAGAAGTGGAGCGAGCAAATTTGCAGCAGAAAGCAAGAATACAAGGACTTTGTTTTGAATGGACCTATGGATCAAATGATAGAAGCTCAAGGGACGAGGAACTGCTGGAAGGCCTTCAACCTCATCCAAACATCGAAAGAATAAAGATCAAGTATTACATGGGAGAAAAATGGCCATCGTGGATGTTGAGGATGAAGAGTCCAGGTGTTGGTGATTCTTTTATAGTAATTAATAATTTGGTGGATCTTTGCTTAGAACGGTGCTGCAACTGTGTACAACTCCCTCGACTTGGAGATCTTCCCCATCTTAAATTTCTTAAGATGAATCACATGGGAAAAGTGAAGCGTATCGATAATGATTTTTATGGAATTGACAGTGAAGGCATTAGCAATGAGTGCTTGAGGTTGTTTCCAGCATTGAAATCATTGTCTATGAGACGGATGGATAATTTGACTGAATGGAGCTCTCCATCGGATGGTAATAGGGTGGTTGTGTTTCCTTGTCTCGAACATTTGTCCATTCAGTCTTGTTCTAAATTGACAGGTTTTCCGATGAGTGATTTGTCTGAACTTGTGAAGCTAGAAATCAGAGATTGTGAGGAACTGAGGCTCTTAACCAGTAGGCAGCAGACCTTTGCATTTCTTACAAGTCTCTCAATTGTTGGGTGTTCAAAATTAACTTATCTTCGAAATTGGCTTTTATCTGATTTGTGTTTCATGGAATTGAGTGTAAAAAGATGTGAATGGCTAACGTTTATTCCAGAAGATTTCGGGAAGGTAAGCTGTTTAACCTCCTTAGAGATATATTGTTGTAAAAGATTGAGATATTTTCGGGAGGAGATATTATGCAAACTCACTCGGTTGCAGAATTTAAGTATTGGTGCCTTTTCAGAGGAGTTGGATGATTTCTGCTATTTAGATGGAATAAAAAACCTTCCATGCCTGGAGGAGTTAGAAATATGGGGATCTGATTTTTTCGGTCGTGAAATGAGTTGTCTACCAAGTCAACTTCAACACCTCACAGTCCTGAAATCATTGAAGATAATGGGATTCACAACAATGGAAACATTCCCAGAATGGTTGACAAATCTTCAGTCTCTTCAGTCCCTTTCTCTGGATTACTGTAGGCTTCTTGGGTCTTCATCAACAGCTACAGTCATACAACGCCTCTGCAATTTAACACATCTCAACATTAACTGCTGCCCCATTCTTGAGGAAAGTAAATCTGAATGGTTACAGTCTTTGGACACCACAAGAATCAAAGTTGAGTTTTCACATGTCTCGAATGTCAGAGTCCGTTTGGGATATTAGTTTGATGAATTTGATTATGTTTGGCAGTCCTTGTTTAAGTCTTTCGAATATAATTATAGGAATAGATATTTGTTGTTGATAGTTTGATAATAAGAAAAATTTTGTATGATAAAACATTCTTCTTCATATTCATTATAGAAAGATGTGATTAAATGTCCAGAAAACATATATGTGGATCAGATATTATTATGGTTCTTTCACTTGTTTGCAGTGAACTATAAAATATGAACAATTGTTTGCCAAACAATTTGATGGAATGTTTTCATATACACACAAATTCAGTCTGATATGTTTTTCTTCTAAGTATTGGCCATACTTTTAGTTCATCTTCTTCAATTCAATTCAATTCAGTCTCGAGGGCGAGCCATGGCGCAACGGTAAACGTTGTTGTCGTGTGAGCAAGAGGTCACGGGTTCGAGTCTTAGGAGAGGCCTCTTGCCAAATAAATTGGCAGGGGAAGGCTTGCCCCCAGCACACCCTTGTGGTGGGACCCCTCTCCGGACCTCGCTCAGCGGGGACGCGTAGTGCGACCGGGCCACCCTTTTTAGTCTGATATGTTGCTACACACTGATGTGAATTGCATCGAGAGTTAGAAGCTTAAGGAAGAAATTTAGATGAGATTGCATTATTTGTATACTTTAATCACTGATATAGAATTATTTGAATCCTTTACATTATAGTAAACAGCTCCGTTTTTGAAATTCCATATTTATTTTCCTTCAACTATTCATTTGCTGGCCCTTTTTAAATATGGCTTCTTAAAGGTAGCAATTGCTTTATTGGAAGTTCTAATAACTATGTTCTATTGCTTGCTATATTAAATTCAATTAGAATTAGATTAGGTAATGGCTATACATTGAAGTATAGAGTTTGATCAGTTTATCGTTATCGTCGAGTATCAACAAATGATCATGCGATTTAGGATTCTTGAGAGACATTAAGAAGTGTTCTAGTTACAATATATGTTTTAATTGCGGTTATTTGTTATATCTTATCATTTTTGTTTGTTTGTTTGTTTACTCTCGTGCTCATGATTGCATATAGCTTTTGAGCTGATAGAGCATCTGCAGACGGACAATGGGCGAAACTAATATTAACATATAGTTAGACTGGTGACTGTAAAAGCTTTTGGTTTTATTGACATATCTCTTAATGATACATATAGTTAGGTTCGTTTTCATTGGAGAGTTTAGGTTTTCTTAGAACCTAAATTGAAAAACATATAGAGATCTATCTTAAATATACAAGACTCATAATATGATCGCCAAAATGAAATTGTGGTGTTTTAAGGCGAAAATACGGGGATCCTCCGCAGCTCTCAAGATCAGTTAGTATGTACTGGAAACAGTTGCATTATCTTATCTTATAAGCACTCATTTGTTTGAAACATTTTTCAATCTTTGGTTTACTATTATCAAAAACCAGTAAACAGAAAAAAAGAATTAGTTGCACTTAGGAGAGAAGCCTTTGTATGATTTTGTAGGATTATTTTAGTAATTTCAGCTGCAATTTTGTATTAATGATATATGTTGATAATAATAACTTCTTATGTCTTATTGTTGATAATAATAACTTTTACGTGTTTGCCTCTAATTTCTTATTTCTTATGTTGATAATAATTTCTTATGTCTTATTGCAAAATAGTCATTTTGCAGTGATGTTGAATTTAGGACATTGCTACGTATGCTTTTGATTGCTCGGCATTTGCCACAACTATATATATGCACGGTTTAGAACTAAGGACCGCTTAGCTTCTGATTTTTTCCGATTAGTTCCTCTAGATGTTGTTTTGGTCCTTAGGCATATTTTTATCCACTTGAACCGTCTAAAGCAGACCATCTAAACCGTTAGCTGCTGTTTTAGCGATGATGAATAAAAACATTTTTTTATTTTTTATCGTTAATTTAATTTTACGTGTTTGTACACTTTTAAAAATATATGTAACAAATATACACATGTTTCTATATTAAATAATTTTAATGTTTCCGACTTATAATCATCTATTTTCGGGGTTCGGGTTGTCACATATTAATTATTTTCATAATTTTAATTATTGTTGTTCGGGTTCATGATTTTGGAGAAAGAATTTTCAGTTTTTGATCAAAATTATGAAAAAAGGGGTGGTAAATAGCAACCCACTTAATGAAAAAGAGTACATTGGAGAAACTGTTTCGGAGTAGAATATGTTTCCACTTTTCGAGACAAAGATGGGGACTGGATGATGCTCGGAGATGTGCCTGGAAGTGAGTTTTACACAATTGTCCGTTCAAATTTTCTTTTTAATTGAGTTTTCAGTTTGTTAATAGTATATTTATTGTAATTTTGTGCAGAATGTTTGTTGAATCGTGTAAACGATTACTGTTGATGAAAAACTCCTACGCAGCCAGTGGTTGCGCACGTGCAGGTGTAGGTGCAGGTGTGAGGATATGTTCAACATGCTCGAGCTAAGAGTGAACAAAAACAGTTATTGAGCAGAAATTGCTTTTTACAGGTTTCATTAATTGGATACTGCAATTACTTTTTCCTTTTTTCTTTTTTGGGATTAATTTTGTCCCCAGTTTTCAGCTATAGATTATTATCCTTTTGTTTGAAAGGAACACAGAAATTTACATATATTACCCCACTCTTTTTAATTAGTTAGTAATACAAAGATGAGAGAGAGAGAGAGAGAGAAAAAAAAAAAAAAAAAAAAAAAAAAAAAAAAA
Organism: Euphorbia lathyris; assembly: GCF_963576675.1. Taxonomy (NCBI): domain Eukaryota; kingdom Viridiplantae; phylum Streptophyta; class Magnoliopsida; order Malpighiales; family Euphorbiaceae; genus Euphorbia; species Euphorbia lathyris. The sequence continues at coordinate 88,416,669 of NC_088913.1, forward strand.
AAAAAAAAAAGATGGTGTAATTGATTTTTATTTTTTATTTTGGGTTTTTTTTATGATAATTAAATAATAAGGGAGTTTAATTTATAAAATAAATAAATATAAGGACAAAATTAACTCTTTTCTTTTTTATTTTTAAAACCGTTAATCAATTTGGTATGTGTTTGCTAACGGAATGAACCTCAAGGTACCATTTTGCAAACTTTTAAACCACATGAGTGTTATTCGAAAACAAATATAACCATAAGGTTTATTTTTGTAGTTTTCCCAATTTTTCATTACATCCAATTTATAAATATTTGAAAGAAGTTAAAGTGTTAAATTTTTTTTTTTTAAAAATCCTTAAAATATTGTTTGAATAATAATATTAAAAGAATAGTTGAATAGAAATCATGAGTTATTTTCTTAACTATAAATTATAATATTGCCACTCCTAGCCGTAGGGTGAAATTGGTTATAATTTATAAGAGTTCAGATGTAAAAATACCCAACATTTTAGGTCAGGAACAATTTTATCTCTAATGTTTAAAATGGTATAATTTCTCTAACGTTTGTAGCCAAGAGTAATTTTACTTCTAAAGTTGATAATTTGGATCAATTTGAGAAATAATTCATCAAGCTGTTTACTCAGTCATTAATCTTATTATCTACACTTCACACGTGTGTCATTTTATCAGTAACAAATCGCAAATATATGTAGGAATGCGAAAAAAATAAAAAAAATATACTGTCTTTTGTACGAATTAGATAAAAAAAATCAAAAAATCAAAAAATTTATGGAATTTATAAATATTAATCTTTATTCTATTATTAAATTATAAAAAACATGAAATCTTTTTTTTAGAACAAATTGATATGCAATTTGTGTAAAATAAGAAACAAAAATATTTGTATTTTATAATAGTGTTTGAAATCGACCAAAATTATTGATATTATGGATAAAGTTGCTCTTGACTATAAATGTTAGAGGTAAAATTGTACCATTTTAAACAGTAGGGATAAAATTGCTCATGACCTAAAACATTAAGGGTAAGAGCATCTCTAACAGCCTCTTAAATTGACTCTTAAGTTAAAATTTGAGGAGAGAGAATGAAAAATCAGCTCCAACAGTCTCTTGGTGGTTCCTTAAATTACTAAGAGCCGCTCCATCCTCTCTATTAATAGAGAGTTTCTCTCCACCTCTTAATGCCTCTTAATTCATTTTTTATTAATAATTTAGTATTGTGGACTCTCTCTCCTCACACTATTAGTAAATATATCAACAATTAATAATTTTAATGATAAAATAATAAATAAGAAGTGAATATAAGAAGTATTGTTGGAGATGATATGTCTTAGAGCATTTCCAACAGCCTATTAAGTTGACTCTTAAGTTAAAATTTGAGGAGGGAGAATGAAAATTCAGCTTCAACAGCCTCTTAGTGGCTCCTCAAATTACTAAGAGCCTATTCATCCTCTCTATTAATAGAGAATCTCTCTCCACCTCTTAGTATCTCTTAATTCATTTTATATTAATAATTTAGGGTAAACTTCAAATAAAACCCTTGTGGTTTCACTAAAATTTTCAAATAAAGGATTGTGGTTTACTTTTTGTCAAAACGAGGATTGAGGTTTTCAACTTTAGCAAAATAAGGACTTTTTTTATTGATACTATTAAAATCACCATTGACGACTTCAAAAATGACATATTTTAAGAACTACTAATATTCTAAACAACTTTAATTCTTCAACTTTTTTATTTTGAGATTGTTTAGATGATGTTTGGTAAAGAGAGAGAAAGTTTTAAAAAAGATGATTTTCGAAAATCGAAAATGTAGTTCCATAAAAAATATGACATTGAACAACTTTAATTCTTGAAAACTTTCATTTTCAGGTCGTTAAAGATGGTTTTAATAGCATTAATCCAAGTGCGAAACCTCAATCCTCGTTTTGACAAAAAGTAAACCACAGTCCTTTATTTGAAAATTAGTGAAACCACAGGGGTTTTATTTGAAATTTACCCAATAATTTATTATTGAGGAGTCTCTCTCCTCACACTGTTGGTAAATATAACAACAATTAATAATTTTAATGATAAAATAATAAATAAGGAGTGAATATAGGGAGTATTGTTGGAGATGAAATGTCTTAGTCACTCTTAAATCACTAAGAGTCCATTATTTATATTACTTTTAGAGAATGCACTAAGAGTCTCTTGGAGATGCTCTTAGTTACTCTTAAATCAGTAAGAGTTAATTATTTATATTATTTTTAGAGAGTCTACTAAGAGTCTTGGAGATGCTCAGATTTTAAATATTAGAGAAATAAAAAAAATAAAAAAAAATTGGATAAGTTTGACAAAAATATATGTGTTTTGTTATAGTGTTTGAAATTGACCCAATTATCAATGTTGGCGTAAACTTGTTCTTGACTACCAATGTTAAAGGTAAAATTGCACCATTTTAAATGTTAGTGGTAAAATTACTCATTACCTAAAACGTTAAGGGTATTTTTGCACATCATCCAATTTATAAAGTGTAATTAATAAATAGATTTTAAATATTGGAGAAATAAAAAAATAAGAAAAAGAAAATTGGATAAGTTTGACAGATGAGGTTGAGGTGTCACTATGTTCTTACGCCTACAAATTCAAGACCTAATTTAGTTTGTGTCGAAAGAAAGAAACTGCTTTTGAAGGGTGGGTCTTATCCGCCGCCGTGCGATAGCCCACCCCTCCTTCTCGCCGCCGTAGAACAACGAAGCATCTGTGTAAACTTTGATAGATGCGATTGCGATTGTGATTGAGTCGACTATCAACTGATAGTCATGAACCCATACAAAATCATCGGAAATCTGGCTAAATCCGGCCAGCTACTTCTGGGTAAGTAACTCTTTGTAGTTTTGCTCTATTAGATTTTATGTTTTAATCGGAATTCTGTGATCATTACTATTTGGATCTGGCAAATTGAAAATTAACGAAGAGAACCTAGGTTAGGTTATTATCTATTTAGCATGGTCCTTTATCTCAGAAACCTTTTAGCACCCCAAAATTAAGTTTCAATAAAATGCATCAGAAGGCTAACTAACTTACAAGTAGGTGGATTTAAACAGTCGTTTCAGTCATTTTAATTTTGGGTTCCTAATATAATTTTAAGGTGAAAAAAATAGATTATATGACCCTCTGAATTTTGACGAGAGTGAATTTATAGATGAGAGGATTATATACGTTTTATGTTCATCTATGTCTCCTACTTAAGTTATCGTTCTTATCGAAAATCAATTTTAGTTGGTATAAATGTTGGACTAGCTGTAGATTTTGAAAATTAAAGCAACTTATTTTAATAAATGTATGTATGCACTATTGGCTATTTGATAATTCAATGTAATGAGAACCTCGATTGTCAAGCATTTTTTTAGACTATTAGCAGTGGAAAATGGCATTACTTATTTACAAAAGTGATGCAGAGTTAATTAGTTCTTGTTCAGTTACAGAAAATAAGGGCCATTTTCTGGCAACATTTTGTAAGAAATTGGAAAATGCAGATAAATTTTTAGTTGCAGATAGTCTTAAAGAGCAAATTGGAAACTAGTTTTCCAAGATTTGTATTTTACATTTACTTAGGAAACCAATTTTGTGATGTTTTCCACATCTTTATGAGGAAAATATGGAAAAAAAGGGAATTTTCGATGAAATCTCATAATCGCCTTTTTTATTATTTTTCGTTTTTAATTATTTTTACTATGTCATGAAAGCCATATGATGCTATAATTGGTTTAGAACACATTAGCAATCTTTTCTTGTTTTAATTTATGAAGATCATATTTTACTATTGGTATTTTAATATATTTTTCACATGTTTTCTTATTTTAATTATAAAATGGCTTGTTTATAATATATATCACATTTTTCATAATGTTTTATATATTGAATAAACAGTCTTATTTACAAAAATGATGCAGAGTTAATGAGGTCTTAATTTACCTTAACTTAGAAGGTAGAAGTTCACTTAATTTGTTTGTTAGCTTGCACAAAAATAACCTCCTAATTTGGAATTTATATTATATATAAAAATGCAGATGCAGAAGGTAGAAGTAGAGGGATGGAAAGAGAATCAAAGGTGCGTGAAACATTATTTGGGGAGGAGAAAATAAAAGAGATGGTTAGATACACTAGAGGAAGCGATTACGTTGAAGTTAAGTGTGGCTGCACCAGCAAAAGGTACGGAGACACCACTTCAACACTTCAACACTTCGAGTTTATGCCAACCGCCAATTTCTTCTCGTCCGTGATTGCAGTTCCGCCTGTCTACGGAGTAATTTGCTACTTCCTCTTGTCTTTCTATATCTCTTTCTTGAAATATAGGGAAAATGCATGATAGTAAAAATTGAATGAATGCAGTTAAAAATGCAACATATTTCACTTGTTTCTTACTAGAAGTATAAGTATGATCGTTTGAGCATCGTATATATGCAATGTTTGTCCTCTTTCCTTCTCATTGCTCTTCACTTGATTGAAATCGAATGGATAACTAATTGATGTTTGAATTCTCAGATATATTTCATTATCTTCTCGTTAAACTACTATTTGATTTTGATAGTTGTTTTTGAGTTGAATAAAATGTCTTGTGTTATTATGGAAGACATAGAAATTACTTGTTGAGGCCTACATCGCACAAGAATTTTGATTTCAAAGCTTTTTAAGTTTCCAAAACGTTTCGGAATTCGAGATTCTCTGAAAACTTGTATGAAATGTTTCGGGTCATGATTCTATCGTTTTTTTTTCATGAAATGTTTCGGGTCATGAATCTTCAACCCATGCCCCTTCATTCTCATTCCTATTTGTTAAACATGGTTACTAATAAGAAATTTCTATGAATTTTCAATAACTTGAATAAATGTTTTGCATATTTTTATCACGTTTTATGGTGAATTTTGGTGAAATAAGTTGCCTGGCAATGGATTTTGAGTGGAAATTTTTTGCAGCTAAGCAAGGATCTCAACCTTGAGCCTAAAAAGATCAATTTCTGGGAAATGAACTTATGGAATCATCCAAGAGTTCTGGAACTGTGCCAATAGATGCAATGACATTGGTTGAAATGTTCCTATATTTGGTAAGTAGTGAAATTAGCCCCAGCTCTAATTACATTATATATGCAAGGACTCATTTCAAGAAATTTCTTTTGATTATGCAGGGTAAATGGGTGGATCTCTTTCCAACAATTGTTACCAAAGCATGCATAATTCAAGTACATGAAACTGGAAAATTAGGACATATGAAACTGGAAAATTAGGACACATGAAACTGGAGCATTATGCAAAACAAATATGGTTAGACAGTGAACGTTTTGTTGTGCTATACATCCATAGATGTCAACACCATCAATAATCAAGGTGAGACTGCAATGGATCTGGCAGATAAACTTCAATACGGAGACTCAGCATTAGAAATCAAGGAAGGTCTTGTGGAGGGCAAGTGCAAAGCATGCTTCGTAACTGAATGAAGCAAGTGACATAAAGCACGAGGTCCGCTCGGAAACTAATAGAAGAGTTTCTGGTAATAGCAAAAGAAGTAAGGAAACATCACAGGGGGACTGTCCAAAACACCACGAATTTGGTAAAGTCATTGATGTTCTCTTTCCTTCAAATGCTTTCTTGGCTATATTCAGTGTGCCCGGGCAATATTGAACCCGGTCACTGTGCCATACGACTGGTCCAGTAGATAGCCTAAACTCCCCCATTTCCTTACAATACAATACTGAAATAACAGCATATAACCCACAGAGCCTAGCCTAGCCTACTTTGTTCATTTTCTGATATTTATTTGGAGAGATTCATCATAGTGAAAAAAATAGAGTATTATCCTGTTTCTTTTTTGATTTTTGTTGGATGACATTGTTTTGTATTGATAAGATATTAATGGGAAGGAAGATTAATAGATGAGATTGCAACCGATTCATGTTTTTGATGATTTCAAATGTTATTAGCTGATATTAATCTCTACTTGTTATGTTGGTTTGTCCCCTGTGCTTACAACTTTTGATTCTCATCTTTCCTTGTGTACTCTTCACATATTTATGGAATATGTCATGCTCTGGAAATTTAATTATACTCCCTCCATTCTCAAATAAGTGTCGGAAATTTAATTATACTCCCTCCATTCTCAAATAAGTGTCGTTTTAGATCATTGTTTTTATTCCTTTTTAAGTGTCGTTTTCGTTTTTTAATAAAATTTAGTATAGGTTTTTGGTCTAAACATTTAAATTTTGTCTTGATTTATGTGTTTTTTAAGCTTTCAAAGTTTTTTCTCCAATCATCATAAGAGAGAGAATTTTTATTTAGTTAATCCACTTAAATTTATTAATTTAAGTGCACATTAATTGTGTTTATTAATTTGTGTGAAAATTCTAAAACGACACTTATTTGAGAATGGAGGGAGTAGTAAACAGCTCCGTTTTTGAAATTTCAATTTTCTTTTTCTTCAACTATTCATTTGCTGGCCCTTTTTAAATATGGCTTCCTTAATTGATTTATTGAATATATTCATTGGCTCCAGGACCCCCTTCCGTCTTAGTTCTAAGACCTTGCAATTATCGTGTTCGAGTCGTGTCATTTTGGGTTCGTGTCAAAAAGACTAAACCCAACCCAAAAACTTTCGTGTCAAAGTCGTGTTAACCTGTTCGGGTTAGTGTCGATTAAGTGTTGTGTTTTCGGGTTACATGTAATTTTGTTATGCATATATATTAGGGTAAATTTCAAATAAAATCCCTGTGGTTTCACTAATTTTCAGATAACGGACTATGGTTTACGTTTTGTCAAAACGAGGATTGAGGTTTCGCACTTGGATTAATGCTATTAAAATCATCTTTAACGTCTTGAAAATCAAAATTTTCAAGAATTAAAGTTGTTCAATGTCATATTTTTTTTTATGATACTACATTTTCGATTTTTGAACTTTTTTGGAACTCTCTCTCTAAACATTAATTTTCTCTCTCTTTACCAACATCATCTAAATAATCTTAAAATAAGAAAGTTGAAGAATTAAAGTTGCTTAGAATATTAGTAGTTCTTAAAATATATCCTTTTTGAAGTCGTCAAAGATTATTTTAGGAATATCAATCGAAAAAGTCCTTATTTTCCTAAAGTTGAAAACCTCAATCCTAATTTTGACAAAAAGTAAACCACAGTTCTTTATGTGAAAATTAGTAAAACCACGGGGGTTTTATTTGAAATTTACCCTATATTACGAATAACTCTTAAAAATATAAGAAGATATGGTACTATTTTTAAACATTTTATATCATTTTTAGATTAGTATGTTAACACTAATTATCGAAAAGTTATCATGTTAGATGGTCATGTAACATGTTTATAACAATTTAGGAAATTCAAATCAATATTTACAATTAATAATTATAATTTTATTATCTTTATTAAAGTGACATAAAAAATACGAGAGAATATAACAATCATTTCTAAATATCCGTATCATTTCGTGTCATTTTCAGGTTCACATATCAACACTAACCCAACCCAAAAATTTGTGTGTCAGTTTCGTGTCAAACCAAAAATGACACATTACCTACTAAGCTCAACACTAACACTAAAAATCCGTGTCGTGTAATCGGGTCGTGTGTCATTTTGCCACCTCTAATAACTATGTTCCATTGCTTGCTATATTAAATTCAATTAGAATTAGATCAGGTAATGGCTATACATTGCAGAATATAGTTTGATCATACATTGCAGTATAGAGTTTGATCAGTTTATTGTTATCGTTGTGTATCAACAAATGATCATGCGATTTAGGATTCTTGTGAGACATTAAAAAGTGTTCTATATGTTTTATTTGCGGTTAGCTGTTATATCTATCATTTTTGTTTGTTTACTCTCCTGCTCTTGATTGCATATAGCTCTTAACTGATAGAGCGATTGCATATGGCTCATAGCTGATAGAGCATCTGCAGACGGACAATGGGCGAAGCGAAACTAATATTCTTCTGCTAAGGAATAATGTAAGACTGGTGACTGTGAAAGCTTTTGATTTATTGAAATTAGAAGATAAACATAAAGATCTAGCTTTAACACTCTATTATAAATTAGAAGGAATAAGAATGCCCCCAGGAAGTAAAGTAATTAGTATAGAAACAAAAATGATATATGCCCTTACAGGTAATCATCATATCAGAAAATCTGTAATGCAAATAATTACTGAAAGTTACAGACATATTCAAGCTTTAATCAATGGAAGAGAATAAAGAAATAACAGAACAAACCCATACAGAAAATACTAATATCTACTATCAAATGGATACTTATGAAGGTGGTATAACTCAAACTTTAAGTTTTAAACCAGATATTTATCAGAAAATACAAGATGAAACTGAAGAGCTATCTGTAAATAAGATATTTAAAACAAAATGGTTTGAGAGAAATAAAAATATACGATATATTGTTCAGAAGCATGAGAATATTATAGATACAACTACTATAAATGGTAGAGCAAGGATAAATTTAATAACAAATGACGTAATAAAAAGAGAATTATCCAAATTATCACATAAAGAAGCAAAGAAATATAGGAATATTTACTTTGGAGGAATAGAATTCACTATAAAAGCATATTTTCAGAAAAATATCGATACTCCTATTCAAATATATGTATTAGATGATAGAATATTAGATAATATCCAAGATGCCTTAATAGCAGTAGTAAGAGGAAACTTAATTTATCAGAAACTTAAATTCACAATTCAACCAGATTTTAGTATCTCATTAGAAGATAAACATAAAGATCTAGCTTTAACACTCTATTATAAATTAGAAGGAATAAGAATGCCCCCAGGAAGTAAAGTAATTAGTATAGAAACAAAAATGATATATGCCCTTACAGGTAATCATCATATCAGAAAACAAAATGATAGGGATATATTAGTACCAAAATTATATCAGGAAATATTAGAACCACTAGAACATAAGGAAAATTCCATCATAACAATACCAGATGAAATATGTATAGATTTTAATTCTAGAAAACTACAACCAATCCAGAAATTATTACCTAGGATAGAAGGAGGAAGGTTAAGTTTTAAGAAAGACATAATAAGACAACCGAGAACATTAGATTTATTACATACATATTATGAAGATAAGTTACGAATAAAAGTAATATTATTTAATGAGCTACGAGCAACTGACTGTATAGCTGAAATTAATACAGGAACCAAAAGTTTAGTACATATTAGCCAAATAAATGAGAATAAATGTGAACTAATCGAACCACAAACTTATAACTGTCCAAATAGTACAAGAGAAATAATCATAACTAAAAGCATAAGAATTAGATTTAAAATTCAAGATCTAGAATATGAGATAATTGTAGGAGTAACAGAATATGATAGTACATATGCACTATTATTAGGATACGACTTTTTAAATAAAATAAAATATAAGATAAATAATGAAGGAATTACGATAGAGGACCAAAACAAAATACGGTATATAAATAAAATATGAACATACGACAACAACTTGATAAAAAAGAGAAAAAATTACAAATAATAAAAACTATTATGGCAGAGACAATCATAGAATCTCAAATAAAATATTTAGAAATTGAATCTAAACAACAGAGACTAGAATGTGAAATCAAACAATTAAACTCTTTATTAGAACCACCTAAGAAAGAATGGATCAAACTTGAAGACGGATGGATAAAAAGAATCTACAAAGATGAGTGATCCTAACCAAAAATTGGACCAAATATGGATAGAGATTGTAGCAAAAGAACAATTAAAGAATACTCTTAGTTTAATACAAGAAAACCATATTCAAATCCAAGAAATGATAACACATGAATTAACAAAACTGTGGAATACATCGGAAATACCAACGTTTAAGATAATTTTGGAAAAATTAAACATGTTAGTAGCTAATATAGACAAAAGAAAAAGACCCATAGAAGAAAGCTGTAGCATTACCTCAGGAGAAAATCTAAACATTACTATAACACAAACTAAAACTCCAGAAATAGTACCCATAGATGCTTGGAGACGAAGCAAGGACCCAATAATGATGGATATAAGTGAAATAAAACCTAAAATCCCTACAACCGTAAATAAAACCTTAGATCTGTTAACCGATTTACACAAAAAAGGACAATTCTAATCTAATGGCCGAACAAGAACATAGTGTAATAACATTTCTTAAAAATCACGCCCAAGAAATTATTGAAAAGGAAAAATACAAATATGAACCGCTAAAAAACAGCAAACTCAAAGACAATGATGCTAAACCATCCAATGTAGACGTAAGCACCGAAGCCGAATACCTTCAACTAAAAATCGAAAAACAACATAAAGAAATCAAAGACCTACAAAAAGAAAACATAAAATTAGTCATAAATTCGAGTACAGAATGGGTCGAAAAATATAAAAAATATAAACACAAATTTAAAAATACTAAAAAAGAATTAAAAGAAACAAAGCTAGAATTAAAACAAACAAAAACAGAGCTAATCCACATTACAGATGAATTAAAAGAATTAAAGGAAGAAGTAAGAGTCTTAAGAACAATGGTTAAAGAAGTAAAAGGGAAAACTATTCACATCAGTAACAGTAGTAGTGATAGTTCAGATAGTTCAGATATTCAAAGTGAAAATAAACTAAAAATCATTGGGTATATAGAAGAAGAAAATAAAGATGAAACAAAATTAATAGAAGAAAATCATCAAATAATGAAAGCATTAGAACAAATGAAGAACATTAATGCAATAATAGAAGAAGAACCAGAAAGTGATATAGAAAACAACGAATACAACAACAAATACACTAGGTATGAAGAATCAGATATAGGATCAGAAAATATAGTAAACGAAGATGCCGATAATTATCCAGAAGAAGAAATGATAGACCCCAATTTAGACGTAGTAACTAAAAGAGTACCTACGATTCCACAACATATACCTATAGGCCAACAAGGAGACTTTAAAGAATTTATAGGATCTATGTCTCAAGGATTAAATCCAAATGGATATTTTTTAGACTTAGATAATGTCTATGATGAACAAGAAATAAGTAGACGAATAAATGATTGGAATTTAGGAATGTACATAGCCTTAATGAATTCATCTCACACTGAAAATTTAGATTATATGTATGACCTAATCTCTAAAACAATGATAGGAAAAGTAGGATTTTGGATGGAATCTATAACTCATCAGTTAAGACCACAAATAGAAGCTTGTGCTCATGATTGGAAATCAATGTTATTATTATTCGATATGGTATTAAAAAGAGAATTTTTAGGAGAAAGATGGTTAGTGGCTAGAGAAACAGTATTTGCTGAAAGAAAAGCTGAAATAATAATGAATTTGAATAACATGAAATGTTGTAAAATTAGTAAATTACCAGAATATACTATCAGTTTTACTAAGTTCTTTTATGAAGCTAGGTTTTTACCACAAGAAGGATTGATATACCAACAACTATATTATGACCACTTACCAAACCCATACAACGTAGAAGTTTCAAAAGAATATACTCAATTAGAACCAAAAGAAAATACATTAGGAGAAAGAATTAGAGTACTACGAGCTTATCTTATGCGAAAATGTGAAGAATATAGAGTTCAACAAAAGGTTAAAAAGGATAAGAAACTCGGGTTACGAGAAATATGTGGATTCACGGAAAAACGGTTAGTTTTTGGTTGTGATGATAAAATTAGGAGAAAATATAGACGATATACTCCTAATCGCACTTATAGACATAATCCGACATATAAGAAGTCTTATACTAACAAGTATGATAATGGACGATTTCGACGAAAACGATTTAGACGATATAAAAATAATCCCGAAAATCGGAACAGATTTAGATATAAACGAAAATTTAGGAAAAGACGAGAAAGACCACTAAGGGATAAAAATACTAAACTTACAAAATGTAAATGTTGGAATTGTAATGAGAAAGGACATTATGCTAATAAATGCCCTAAATTAAAACAAAAAGGTGTCAAATATATAGGAACAACAGAATTTATAATGAGTCTAGAACAAATAAGAGCCAGCGATGATAAATGGCATAAAGAAGATGAATTTTATATTACTGAAACAGAAGGTGAGAACTCAGAAGAATTAGAACCAATAGAATATGAAGATAGTGAAACTAATAACTAATGGTAGCCATATATGTAGAAGCACCGGTAGAATATAAACCTAATAAGATTATAAAACGCCGCATATTTATAGATAGTGGAGCTGATATATGTTTAGCGAAGCAAGATGTACTAGTTCCCCATAAATGGAAAAGATCTAAAGGACATAAGGTCAGAGTTACATGATTTAATGAACAAATGAAAGAATTAGATATTATAGCCGAAAATATGAGATTAATACTTAACAAGACAATCTTTCGATTACCCATAATTTATCAAGAAAATAATATGAAACAACATATATTATTAGGAAATAATTTTCTTGATTTCTTTAAAGTCCAGCTAATCAAACCTGAAACCATAAGTCTTTTAACTCCTTGTAATAAATGGATTATCCTTAAGCGCGTCCTACCTTTATATCCACTCACAATACATAATATCAAAACAAACAGAGATACTAATTTAGAACTTTTAAAACAAAAATATTTAGACCATTTAAAGATCAACTTTGGAGAAAACCCTATAACGTTGTGGGAAAAAGAAAAGATATATGCTAAGATAGAACTCATAAACCCTAATGATGTTGTTCGCACTAGACCAATAAGATATAGTCCTGATGATCAAAAGGAATTTGAAATACAAATAAAAGAATTATTAGACTTAAAATTAATTCAAGAAAGTAAAAGCCCTCATAGTAGCCCGGCATTCTTAGTAAGAAAACATAGCGAACAAAAGAGAGGCAAAGCAAGAACGGTAATAGATTATCGAGAACTAAATAAGAAAACGATTTTTGATGGATATTTTTTACCTTATAAGAGAAATTTAATTAATAGATTATCAGGAAAAAAGTGGTTTAGTAAATTTGATTGTAAAAGTGGCTTTTGGCAAATTAAGCTTACTAAAGAATCAAGACCTTTAACAGCATTTAGTGCACCACAAGGACATTATGAATGGATTGTGTTACCTTTTGGTTTGAAAAATGCACCCCAGATATTTCAACGACGAATGGATACGATATTTAGAAAATTAAATGACTTCTGTGTATCGTATCATTTAATTTTCTAAATATCGTATCCATTCGTCGTTGAAATATCTGGGGTGCATTTTTCAAACCAAAAGGTAACACAATCCATTCATAATGTCCTTGTGGTGCACTAAATGCTGTTAAAGGTCTTGATTCTTTAGTAAGCTTAATTTGCCAAAAGCCACTTTTACAATCAAATTTACTAAACCACTTTTTTCCTGATAATCTATTAATTAAATTTCTCTTATAAGGTAAAAAATATCCATCAAAAATCGTTTTCTTATTTAGTTCTCGATAATCTATTACCGTTCTTGCTTTGCCTCTCTTTTGTTCGCTATGTTTTCTTACTAAGAATGCCGGGCTACTATGAGGGCTTTTACTTTCTTGAATTAATTTTAAGTCTAATAATTCTTTTATTTGTATTTCAAATTCCTTTTGATCATCAGGACTATATCTTATTGGTCTAGTGCGAACAACATCATTAGGGTTTATGAGTTCTATCTTAGCATATATCTTTTCTTTTTCCCACAACGTTATAGGGTTTTCTCCAAAGTTGATCTTTAAATGGTCTAAATATTTTTGTTTTAAAAGTTCTAAATTAGTATCTCTGTTTGTTTTGATATTATGTATTGTGAGTGGATATAAAGGTAGGACGCGCTTAAGGATAATCCATTTATTACAAGGAGTTAAAAGACTTATGGTTTCAGGTTTGATTAGCTGGACTTTAAAGAAATCAAGAAAATTATTTCCTAATAATATATGTTGTTTCATATTATTTTCTTGATAAATTATGGGTAATCGAAAGATTGTCTTGTTAAGTATTAATCTCATATTTTCGGCTATAATATCTAATTCTTTCATTTGTTCATTAAATCATGTAACTCTGACCTTATGTCCTTTAGATCTTTTCCATTTATGGGGAACTAGTACATCTTGCTTCGCTAAACATATATCAGCTCCACTATCTATAAATATGCGGCGTTTTATAATCTTATTAGGTTTATATTCTACCGGTGCTTCTACATATATGGCTACCATTAGTTATTAGTTTCACTATCTTCATATTCTATTGGTTCTAATTCTTCTGAGTTCTCACCTTCTGTTTCAGTAATATAAAATTCATCTTCTTTATGCCATTTATCATCGCTGGCTCTTATTTGTTCTAGACTCATTATAAATTCTGTTGTTCCTATATATTTGACACCTTTTTGTTTTAATTTAGGGCATTTATTAGCATAATGTCCTTTCTCATTACAATTCCAACATTTACATTTTGTAAGTTTAGTATTTTTATCCCTTAGTGGTCTTTCTCGTCTTTTCCTAAATTTTCGTTTATATCTAAATCTGTTCCGATTTTCGGGATTATTTTTATATCGTCTAAATCGTTTTCGTCGAAATCGTCCATTATCATACTTGTTAGTATAAGACTTCTTATATGTCGGATTATGTCTATAAGTGCGATTAGGAGTATATCGTCTATATTTTCTCCTAATTTTATCATCACAACCAAAAACTAACCGTTTTTCCGTGAATCCACATATTTCTCGTAACCCGAGTTTCTTATCCTTTTTAACCTTTTGTTGAACTCTATATTCTTCACATTTTCGCATAAGATAAGCTCGTAGTACTCTAATTCTTTCTCCTAATGTATTTTCTTTTGGTTCTAATTGAGTATATTCTTTTGAAACTTCTACGTTGTATGGGTTTGGTAAGTGGTCATAATATAGTTGTTGGTATATCAATCCTTCTTGTGGTAAAAACCTAGCTTCATAAAAGAACTTAGTAAAACTGATAGTATATTCTGGTAATTTACTAATTTTACAACATTTCATGTTATTCAAATTCATTATTATTTCAGCTTTTCTTTCAGCAAATACTGTTTCTCTAGCCACTAACCATCTTTCTCCTAAAAATTCTCTTTTTAATACCATATCGAATAATAATAACATTGATTTCCAATCATGAGCACAAGCTTCTATTTGTGGTCTTAACTGATGAGTTATAGATTCCATCCAAAATCCTACTTTTCCTATCATTGTTTTAGAGATTAGGTCATACATATAATCTAAATTTTCAGTGTGAGATGAATTCATTAAGGCTATGTACATTCCTAAATTCCAATCATTTATTCGTCTACTTATTTCTTGTTCATCATAGACATTATCTAAGTCTAAAAAATATCCATTTGGATTTAATCCTTGAGACATAGATCCTATAAATTCTTTAAAGTCTCCTTGTTGGCCTATAGGTATATGTTGTGGAATCGTAGGTACTCTTTTAGTTACTACGTCTAAATTGGGGTCTATCATTTCTTCTTCTGGATAATTATCGGCATCTTCGTTTACTATATTTTCTGATCCTATATCTGATTCTTCATACCTAGTGTATTTGTTGTTGTATTCGTTGTTTTCTATATCACTTTCTGGTTCTTCTTCTATTATTGCATTAATGTTCTTCATTTGTTCTAATGCTTTCATTATTTGATGATTTTCTTCTATTAATTTTGTTTCATCTTTATTTTCTTCTTCTATATACCCAATGATTTTTAGTTTATTTTCACTTTGAATATCTGAACTATCTGAACTATCACTACTACTGTTACTGATGTGAATAGTTTTCCCTTTTACTTCTTTAACCATTGTTCTTAAGACTCTTACTTCTTCCTTTAATTCTTTTAATTCATCTGTAATGTGGATTAGCTCTGTTTTTGTTTGTTTTAATTCTAGCTTTGTTTCTTTTAATTCTTTTTTAGTATTTTTAAATTTGTGTTTATATTTTTTATATTTTTCGACCCATTCTGTACTCGAATTTATGACTAATTTTATGTTTTCTTTTTGTAGGTCTTTGATTTCTTTATGTTGTTTTTCGATTTTTAGTTGAAGGTATTCGGCTTCGGTGCTTACGTCTACATTGGATGGTTTAGCATCATTGTCTTTGAGTTTGCTGTTTTTTAGCGGTTCATATTTGTATTTTTCCTTTTCAATAATTTCTTGGGCGTGATTTTTAAGAAATGTTATTACACTATGTTCTTGTTCGGCCATTAGATTAGAATTGTCCTTTTTTGTGTAAATCGGTTAACAGATCTAAGGTTTTATTTACGGTTGTAGGGATTTTAGGTTTTATTTCACTTATATCCATCATTATTGGGTCCTTGCTTCGTCTCCAAGCATCTATGGGTACTATTTCTGGAGTTTTAGTTTGTGTTATAGTAATGTTTAGATTTTCTCCTGAGGTAATGCTACAGCTTTCTTCTATGGGTCTTTTTCTTTTGTCTATATTAGCTACTAACATGTTTAATTTTTCCAAAATTATCTTAAACGTTGGTATTTCCGATGTATTCCACAGTTTTGTTAATTCATGTGTTATCATTTCTTGGATTTGAATATGGTTTTCTTGTATTAAACTAAGAGTATTCTTTAATTGTTCTTTTGCTACAATCTCTATCCATATTTGGTCCAATTTTTG
The DNA here is from genome assembly GCF_963576675.1 of Euphorbia lathyris. NCBI lineage: Eukaryota > Viridiplantae > Streptophyta > Magnoliopsida > Malpighiales > Euphorbiaceae > Euphorbia > Euphorbia lathyris. Next base: position 88,433,284 of record NC_088913.1, read on the forward strand.
GTTAGGATCACTCATCTTTGTAGATTCTTTTTATCCATCCGTCTTCAAGTTTGATCCATTCTTTCTTAGGTGGTTCTAATAAAGAGTTTAATTGTTTGATTTCACATTCTAGTCTCTGTTGTTTAGATTCAATTTCTAAATATTTTATTTGAGATTCTATGATTGTCTCTGCCATAATAGTTTTTATTATTTGTAATTTTTTCTCTTTTTTATCAAGTTGTTGTCGTATGTTCATATTTTATTTATATACCGTATTTTGTTTTGGTCCTCTATCGTAATTCCTTCATTATTTATCTTATATTTTATTTTATTTAAAAAGTCGTATCCTAATAATAGTGCATATGTACTATCATATTCTGTTACTCCTACAATTATCTCATATTCTAGATCTTGAATTTTAAATCTAATTCTTATGCTTTTAGTTATGATTATTTCTCTTGTACTATTTGGACAGTTATAAGTTTGTGGTTCGATTAGTTCACATTTATTCTCATTTATTTGGCTAATATGTACTAAACTTTTGGTTCCTGTATTAATTTCAGCTATACAGTCAGTTGCTCGTAGCTCATTAAATAATATTACTTTTATTCGTAACTTATCTTCATAATATGTATGTAATAAATCTAATGTTCTCGGTTGTCTTATTATGTCTTTCTTAAAACTTAACCTTCCTCCTTCTATCCTAGGTAATAATTTCTGGATTGGTTGTAGTTTTCTAGAATTAAAATCTATACATATTTCATCTGGTATTGTTATGATGGAATTTTCCTTATGTTCTAGTGGTTCTAATATTTCCTGATATAATTTTGGTACTAATATATCCCTATCATTTTGTTTTCTGATATGATGATTACCTGTAAGGGCATATATCATTTTTGTTTCTATACTAATTACTTTACTTCCTGGGGGCATTCTTATTCCTTCTAATTTATAATAGAGTGTTAAAGCTAGATCTTTATGTTTATCTTCTAATGAGATACTAAAATCTGGTTGAATTGTGAATTTAAGTTTCTGATAAATTAAGTTTCCTCTTACTACTGCTATTAAGGCATCTTGGATATTATCTAATATTCTATCATCTAATACATATATTTGAATAGGAGTATCGATATTTTTCTGAAAATATGCTTTTATAGTGAATTCTATTCCTCCAAAGTAAATATTCCTATATTTCTTTGCTTCTTTATGTGATAATTTGGATAATTCTCTTTTTATTACGTCATTTGTTATTAAATTTATCCTTGCTCTACCATTTATAGTAGTTGTATCTATAATATTCTCATGCTTCTGAACAATATATCGTATATTTTTATTTCTCTCAAACCATTTTGTTTTAAATATCTTATTTACAGATAGCTCTTCAGTTTCATCTTGTATTTTCTGATAAATATCTGGTTTAAAACTTAAAGTTTGAGTTATACCACCTTCATAAGTATCCATTTGATAGTAGATATTAGTATTTTCTGTATGGGTTTGTTCTGTTATTTCTTTATTCTCTTCCATTGATTAAAGCTTGAATATGTCTGTAACTTTCAGTAATTATTTGTTTTTGCATTTCTATTGTCTGTTCTTGCTCTCTATGTTTTTCTTCTAATCGTTTTACTTCATCTTCTAAGTCAAAAACTCTTTTTTGTAATTTTATCTTTTCAATACGCTTAGCATCTAAAGCACCTTGTGCTACTTCTAATTGTCTATCTTTTAATTCCATAATTTGTAATGCTCTTCTACAACTTATAATATGTTAATTGATATCCTGATTATAAATTAATGGTTTTTCAGCAATAATCCTAAGACTTTCAACTGGTATATCCATTATCTAGTGTGTATAATTCTGAAAAATCACGATTGTGAAATTAATTAGGCATTTAATCATTTCTACTTTTCTTATTAACATTATATGCCTATTTAGATCACTAGTTCCTATATTAAGGAGATGTTGGTAATATTCTAATAATATAATTAATTTGCCTAATAGAATAGAAATTTCTAAACTATTGCTTAAATCTAATTCAATTATGCCGCTTGTAATTTTATCAACTGCTTTCCTATGAATATTAAGCTGTGATGCAAACATACTGGTATATGAAGATGACATAGTGATTTCAAAAAGTTCTAACTATTTGTGAGATCCTTTGAAAGCTCTGATACCATTTTATGTGATAATTTGGATAATTCTCTTTTTATTACGTCATAAAAAGCCACTAGAACATAAGGAAAATTCCATCATAACAATACCAGATGAAATATGTATAGATTTTAATTCTAGAAAACTACAACCAATCCAGAAATTATTACCTAGGATAGAAGGAGGAAGGTTAAGTTTTAAGAAAGACATAATAAGACAACCGAGAACATTAGATTTATTACATACATATTATGAAGATAAGTTACGAATAAAAGTAATATTATTTAATGAGCTACGAGCAACTGACTGTATAGCTGAAATTAATACAGGAACCAAAAGTTTAGTACATATTAGCCAAATAAATGAGAATAAATGTGAACTAATCGAACCACAAACTTATAACTGTCCAAATAGTACAAGAGAAATAATCATAACTAAAAGCATAAGAATTAGAATTAAAATTCAAGATCTAGAATATGAGATAATTGTAGGAGTAACAGAATATGATAGTACATATGCACTATTATTAGGATACGACTTTTTAAATAAAATAAAATATAAGATAAATAATGAAGGAATTACGATAGAGGACCAAAACAAAATACGGTATATAAATAAAATATGAACATACGACAACAACTTGATAAAAAAGAGAAAAAATTACAAATAATAAAAACTATTATGGCAGAGACAATCATAGAATCTCAAATAAAATATTTAGAAATTGAATCTAAACAACAGAGACTAGAATGTGAAATCAAACAATTAAACTCTTTATTAGAACCACCTAAGAAAGAATGGATCAAACTTGAAGACGGATGGATAAAAAGAATCTACAAAGATGAGTGATCCTAACCAAAAATTGGACCAAATATGGATAGAGATTGTAGCAAAAGAACAATTAAAGAATACTCTTAGTTTAATACAAGAAAACCATATTCAAATCCAAGAAATGATAACACATGAATTAACAAAACTGTGGAATACATCGGAAATACCAACGTTTAAGATAATTTTGGAAAAATTAAACATGTTAGTAGCTAATATAGACAAAAGAAAAAGACCCATAGAAGAAAGCTGTAGCATTACCTCAGGAGAAAATCTAAACATTACTATAACACAAACTAAAACTCCAGAAATAGTACCCATAGATGCTTGGAGACGAAGCAAGGACCCAATAATGATGGATATAAGTGAAATAAAACCTAAAATCCCTACAACCGTAAATAAAACCTTAGATCTGTTAACCGATTTACACAAAAAAGGACAATTCTAATCTAATGGCCGAACAAGAACATAGTGTAATAACATTTCTTAAAAATCACGCCCAAGAAATTATTGAAAAGGAAAAATACAAATATGAACCGCTAAAAAACAGCAAACTCAAAGACAATGATGCTAAACCATCCAATGTAGACGTAAGCACCGAAGCCGAATACCTTCAACTAAAAATCGAAAAACAACATAAAGAAATCAAAGACCTACAAAAAGAAAACATAAAATTAGTCATAAATTCGAGTACAGAATGGGTCGAAAAATATAAAAAATATAAACACAAATTTAAAAATACTAAAAAAGAATTAAAAGAAACAAAGCTAGAATTAAAACAAACAAAAACAGAGCTAATCCACATTACAGATGAATTAAAAGAATTAAAGGAAGAAGTAAGAGTCTTAAGAACAATGGTTAAAGAAGTAAAAGGGAAAACTATTCACATCAGTAACAGTAGTAGTGATAGTTCAGATAGTTCAGATATTCAAAGTGAAAATAAACTAAAAATCATTGGGTATATAGAAGAAGAAAATAAAGATGAAACAAAATTAATAGAAGAAAATCATCAAATAATGAAAGCATTAGAACAAATGAAGAACATTAATGCAATAATAGAAGAAGAACCAGAAAGTGATATAGAAAACAACGAATACAACAACAAATACACTAGGTATGAAGAATCAGATATAGGATCAGAAAATATAGTAAACGAAGATGCCGATAATTATCCAGAAGAAGAAATGATAGACCCCAATTTAGACGTAGTAACTAAAAGAGTACCTACGATTCCACAACATATACCTATAGGCCAACAAGGAGACTTTAAAGAATTTATAGGATCTATGTCTCAAGGATTAAATCCAAATGGATATTTTTTAGACTTAGATAATGTCTATGATGAACAAGAAATAAGTAGACGAATAAATGATTGGAATTTAGGAATGTACATAGCCTTAATGAATTCATCTCACACTGAAAATTTAGATTATATGTATGACCTAATCTCTAAAACAATGATAGGAAAAGTAGGATTTTGGATGGAATCTATAACTCATCAGTTAAGACCACAAATAGAAGCTTGTGCTCATGATTGGAAATCAATGTTATTATTATTCGATATGGTATTAAAAAGAGAATTTTTAGGAGAAAGATGGTTAGTGGCTAGAGAAACAGTATTTGCTGAAAGAAAAGCTGAAGTAATAATGAATTTGAATAACATGAAATGTTGTAAAATTAGTAAATTACCAGAATATACTATCAGTTTTACTAAGTTCTTTTATGAAGCTAGGTTTTTACCACAAGAAGGATTGATATACCAACAACTATATTATGACCACTTACCAAACCCATACAACGTAGAAGTTTCAAAAGAATATACTCAATTAGAACCAAAAGAAAATACATTAGGAGAAAGAATTAGAGTACTACGAGCTTATCTTATGCGAAAATGTGAAGAATATAGAGTTCAACAAAAGGTTAAAAAGGATAAGAAACTCGGGTTACGAGAAATATGTGGATTCACGGAAAAACGGTTAGTTTTTGGTTGTGATGATAAAATTAGGAGAAAATATAGACGATATACTCCTAATCGCACTTATAGACATAATCCGACATATAAGAAGTCTTATACTAACAAGTATGATAATGGACGATTTCGACGAAAACGATTTAGACGATATAAAAATAATCCCGAAAATCGGAACAGATTTAGATATAAACGAAAATTTAGGAAAAGACGAGAAAGACCACTAAGGGATAAAAATACTAAACTTACAAAATGTAAATGTTGGAATTGTAATGAGAAAGGACATTATGCTAATAAATGCCCTAAATTAAAACAAAAAGGTGTCAAATATATAGGAACAACAGAATTTATAATGAGTCTAGAACAAATAAGAGCCAGCGATGATAAATGGCATAAAGAAGATGAATTTTATATTACTGAAACAGAAGGTGAGAACTCAGAAGAATTAGAACCAATAGAATATGAAGATAGTGAAACTAATAACTAATGGTAGCCATATATGTAGAAGCACCGGTAGAATATAAACCTAATAAGATTATAAAACGCCGCATATTTATAGATAGTGGAGCTGATATATGTTTAGCGAAGCAAGATGTACTAGTTCCCCATAAATGGAAAAGATCTAAAGGACATAAGGTCAGAGTTACAGGATTTAATGAACAAATGAAAGAATTAGATATTATAGCCGAAAATATGAGATTAATACTTAACAAGACAATCTTTCGATTACCCATAATTTATCAAGAAAATAATATGAAACAACATATATTATTAGGAAATAATTTTCTTGATTTCTTTAAAGTCCAGCTAATCAAACCTGAAACCATAAGTCTTTTAACTCCTTGTAATAAATGGATTATCCTTAAGCGCGTCCTACCTTTATATCCACTCACAATACATAATATCAAAACAAACAGAGATACTAATTTAGAACTTTTAAAACAAAAATATTTAGACCATTTAAAGATCAACTTTGGAGAAAACCCTATAACGTTGTGGGAAAAAGAAAAGATATATGCTAAGATAGAACTCATAAACCCTAATGATGTTGTTCGCACTAGACCAATAAGATATAGTCCTGATGATCAAAAGGAATTTGAAATACAAATAAAAGAATTATTAGACTTAAAATTAATTCAAGAAAGTAAAAGCCCTCATAGTAGCCCGGCATTCTTAGTAAGAAAACATAGCGAACAAAAGAGAGGCAAAGCAAGAACGGTAATAGATTATCGAGAACTAAATAAGAAAACGATTTTTGATGGATATTTTTTACCTTATAAGAGAAATTTAATTAATAGATTATCAGGAAAAAAGTGGTTTAGTAAATTTGATTGTAAAAGTGGCTTTTGGCAAATTAAGCTTACTAAAGAATCAAGACCTTTAACAGCATTTAGTGCACCACAAGGACATTATGAATGGATTGTGTTACCTTTTGGTTTGAAAAATGCACCCCAGATATTTCAACGACGAATGGATACGATATTTAGAAAATTAAATGACTTCTGTGTAGTTTATGTCGATGATATATTAATCTATAGCAATAATATAGCAGACCATTTACAGCACCTAGATGCATTTATAAAAACAGTACGACAACATGGAATCCTTTTATCTGAAAAGAAATCAGAAATCTTTAAAAATAAAATAGAATATTTAGGATATATAATAGATAGTGAAGGATTACAACTACAAGATCATATCGTAACTAGAATCGAAAATTTTAAAGAAAAATTAGATACTAAGAAAGAAGTCCAACAATTTCTAGGAATAATAAATTATGCATCAGATTATATAAAAGACTTACCAAAATTACGACAACCCTTGCAAGAGCTAATTAAGAAACATAAAGTATTTGAATGGACGACAACTCACACTGATACTATAAGAAAAATAAAAGAAGCAGTAAAAGTTCTCCCAAAATTAAGACTACCTAAAGATAATGATCAATTAGAATTATATACAGATGCTAGTGATATCGGGTGGGGAGCAGTACTCATCGCATATAGAAAAGAAGATATAGACAAAGAAACTCCTTTAATATGTGGCTATAGATCAGGAACTTGGAAACCCTCAGAGAAAAATTATCATATCAATGAAAAAGAATTACTAGCTGTTAAAAATGGAATTAAAGGATTTAGGTATCATTTGTTACCCATAGAATTTATCATAAGAACAGATAATACACAAGTAGGAGCATTTATCAGAAATAAAATAGATCCCCTACCAGAATTGAACAAAAGAAGGCATTGGCAAAGTTTTTTCAATTGCTATAATTTTGTTGTTAAACCTATCTCTGGAAAACGAAATATCTTAGCTGATTTTTTGAGCAGGAATGGAGATAATGATCCAGCGAATATCAGAAATCAGAAATCAGAACCGCCAGATGCTGGCAATGATCAGAAATCATGAGAACTTTCTGGACAACCTTGAGGAAGAACTCAAGAAACTCCAGTCTCAGAACAATCAGAATATACGAACCATGACTCCTAGATCATCTTATGAGTTGTTAGGAGATCTTCATAAGAAGCCAATTGAGCTGCCAACTTCATCTAGTGGACTCTCAGGAGCCACCACCTTGAACCATTCTAAGCTGATTAATCAGAACTCATCAGAAATCACAACCTCCCAGGTTATACAATTCCCTCCAGAAATGACAGAAGCATATAAGAATATCATGAAATTTTTTACATATAAGAAGAGTCAAACCGTATATAGAACCATTAAGATGACCAAATACCCTAGGTATATATGCTCAGAAGACTGCAGTCCAGATGTTGTTCAGAAACTATTTCGATATGGATTTCTGGACAAAGTCATGACTGATGAGAGCCTTAATAGTGTTTCAAAACTCCCATCTATCATACCCAGATCCATTGACGAACTTGGATTAAGATTTGGAAGAGGAATATTTTGTGTTCAAATTTTTGATGCTGCTATGGACTTAGAAGGGAAACCGATAATAATTGCTCAGATTTTTAAGACTGGTAGAAACACTAAGATTGATGTAGATAATTCCGACCATCAATGGGACATTCCATGCAAATTAGAAAATTTTAAATCTTGGTTAGGAGAAAAACGAGCACATGGAATCCATACGATCAAATGTAGACTCGAAGACTATATTAGAAATAAAAAGGTGGCTATAATAGCCAGATCGAATCATGGAGAAGTTGAAGAAATGATAACTATCAACTATTTAATGGAAATGAGTGATGAAACGAGTCAACAAATTTTGATAGAAATGCATACGAAATTGATGGATAAGAAATATAAACATAGTTCAGATACATTAGCCCATTATGAATCTATATATGGCCCAAGAAAATCATGTTTAATTAGAATTGAGCCCATAAGACCTGAGCCCATGAATATTGACTCCATAAGGCCCAAAGAGCCTTTTAGGTTTTCTTAGATCCTAAATCGAGAAACATATAGATGTCTATGTTAAATGCAAGACTCATAATATGATTATTGTGGTGTTTTAAGGCGAAAAAATACAGGGATCCGCAGCTCTCAGGCTCAAGAAACAGTTGCATTATCTTATAAGCATTCATTCGTTTGAAACAATTTTTTTTTATCTTTGGTTTACTACTATCAAAAACCAGTACAAGAAACAGAAAAAAAGAATTTGTTGCACTTATGGAGAGAATGTGTGTATATCTATGACATACCGACTCTTCTAAAAGGTTGATGTACGAGCAGTGGCGGAGCCAGGAATTTAGGTTTGGGGGGGCTAATTTTTGTCGTAGGGTTAAGGGTAAATTTTTAAAGTCCAGCCCGTAAGGGCTGGACAAATTTTTTTTAGCCTCAAACGTGTTAAAACTGTAAAAATGTTATCATTTTTTAGAAACTAGCATTGAACTAATAGAAAATTAAGTATGTTTAGCGGACACACCCATTAAAAAATTAAAATTTAATTTAAAAACTAAGTTATTTGAATCTAAAAAATAAGAAATTAATTTTTTTAATGGTAAAGACATAATAAAAATGAATTAAAAATGTTATCAAAATAAAGAGTCCATTTAAATTAATTAATAATGGTAACTATTGTAAATGTGTGTATCTCATTACTAATGGGTATAGCATATATATAGATATAGAGGGGTATAATGGTCATCCATTATATTATTTATAACACTCCCCCTTGGATGTCCATTATACAAAAATAAGTAAATGCGATTGGGGATGTTGCCTCATTAAAAACCTTACCAGGAAAACCTAGTGGGAAAAACCATGGTCAAGGAAAAGAGTGCAACACGCATTTACTCCCCCTCATGAATACATAGCTAAAAGTCTTTACAACGACGCAATCCAATGCGATAAACTAACTTCTTAAAAGTAGCAGTTGGAAGCGCCTTGGTGAATAGATCCGCCAAATTGTCACTTGAACGAATCTGTTGAACTTTCACATTACCATTCTTTTGTAGATCATGGGTGAAGAAATTTTTTGGTAAGATATGCTTCGTTCTATCTCCTTTAATGTATCCTTCCTTCAGTTGTGCAATACATGCAGCATTATCTTCATACAAAACTATTGGAGCTTCTTTTCCGATAGATAGACCACAATCTTCTCGAATATGTTGAGTGACAGACCGCAACCATACACATTCACGACTAGCTTCATGAATAGCTAAAATTTCTGAATGATTAGAAGAAGTAGCTGCTATGGTTTGCTTCATAGAACGTCAAGAAATTGCAGTATCACCACATGTAAACACATATCCTGTTTGTGATCGAGCGGTATGAGGATCAGACAAATATCCTGCATCAGCAAAACCAATCAAGTCCTCTTTGGACTGGTTAGAAAAGAATGAGCCCATATCTTTCGTACCTTGAAGGTAACGGAATACATGTTTAATCCCATTCCAATGCCTTCGGGTTGGACATGAGCTAAACCTTGCTAACAAATTCACAGAAAATGATATGTCGGGTCTTGTATGACTAGCAAGGTACATCAATGCCCCAATTGCACTTAAGTATGGTACTTCTGGACCAAGAACTTCTTCATTGCTTTTCCGAGGACGGAATGGGTCCTTATCCACATCAAGTGATCTTACAACCATTGGGCTACTCAACGGGTGTGCTTGATCAAAATAGAATCTCTGAAGCACCTTTTCTGTGTATGTTGTTTGATGCAGAAGTATTCCATCTTTCAGGTGTTCAATTTGCAGTCCCAAGCAAAATTTTGTCTTTCCAAGATCTTTCATCTCAAATTCTTTTTTCAAATATTCCACTGTATGTAAAATCTCTTCAGGAGTTCCGATGATATTTAAATCATCAACATACACTGCAATTATGACAAATCCAGACCCAAATCTCTTAATAAAAATGCACGGGCTGATAGGGTCATTCTTATAGCCTTCTCTTATCAAATATTCACTAAGGCGATTATACCACATACGCCCTGATTGTTTCAATCCATAAACTTTCACCAAGATCATAAAATCGCAAAATATCCCGATAAAGCGAAAATTCTTAGTCGTTGAACTGGGATCACAGCTCACAAATAATTGTAAACAAATTCATACATTGAATAAATAAAGCAAACAGAAATCGAATCTGCAGCAAATGAGGGAAAAAAAAAATACCTGGTGGTGGCAGAGCTGCAAATGACTTCAGTGAACTTCGGAGCTCCGGTGGACACTGGCGAAGGTTGATGTCTACCGGCTGCAGATCGTGGGTGGTGGAAATGTCGCCGTGGCCAGTGGTCGGGGGTCGCCTATGATGATAGCGGAGCGACCGAGATGAGAGGCATGCTCAGACGGCTAGGGTTTCGTGCTCAGACGGCTAGGGTTTCGTGCTGATAACGTATTGTAAATGTGTGTATCTCATTACTAATGGGTATAGCATATATATAGATATAGAGGGGTATAATGGTCATCCATTATATTATTTATAACAGTAACATGTTTTATAATTATTGAAAAATGAAGTTAAAATAAATAAAAACTTTCTAAAATAAAATGGGATTGGGGGGAGTTGAACTTAGGACCTCTTGAGTAAAAACATGCATCCTTAACCATCTCATCCACCTTTAAACATTGTAATATTACTACATAGAATAAATTTATACTAATTTTAGGAGGGGCTACGGGAGAAAAACAAAAAATTCTCAAGGGCGGAGCCGGTGGCCGGGGGGGCTCCGGCCCCCCCGAGCCCTGGGCTGGCTCCGCCTCTATGTACGAGTGTCGACACACGGATACAAATCATATGTAGCAGTATTAATTGATTTATTGGATATATTCATTGGCTTCTGGACCTTTTCTGGCGTTAGTCTGCAGTGTGCCTCTAATAACTATGTTTCTACAAGCATAAAGTATGATTGTATAAACTTTAATATGAGTATAATTAATGTCAAATTATTATTATATTGAGAGGTTTTGTGTTTTTTCAAATTTTGGATAAAGGGTAGTTTGGTCTTTTCATGGGGCTAAAGGTGGGAATTCATGGCTGGGTTTAGTAATCCACTATTATAAGGTTGAAGAGTACATTGAATCATAGCCAGAAATGGAAAATAATTAATACTGCTATGTTTGCTTTTTCTCTATATGCATGTATACTTTATACTAATAATTTTGAATTATAGCTATCTGATTTAGATTTATTTTTCATAAAAGTATAAGTGACAACAATTGTACTAATAAGATAGAGTTTTTGCGAATTTGAACTCTTTTTATATATGAATATTATTTTCAAATCTTGAAAATCTCTTTTGAAATATAAAGAGATAATAATTTGATTAGATGTGAAAGCCAAATTTAACTTGAAGGGGTGGAATATTAGGTAGTGTTTGGTTGCTCATTTTCGTGTTTCTGCTTGTTTTTTTACTTCAAAATGAAGAATTTTAGGTGTTTGGTCAGTGACCTCCAGTTTGCCTTTTACATCTGAAAAGCAGCATTAGGTGATTGGTTAGTGACCTCTAGTTTGCCTTTTACATCTGAAAAACAGAGAATCTCTGCGTTTTGGAAAAACAGTTTTTTTCCAACAGCAATCAGCAAACCGTAACAACAAGAAGCAACAACAAATAACAAATCGTAACAACAACAATAAACAGTAGGTAAAAGAAACGGACCTTTAGTAATTGTAAGATGAAAGGGGATTGAGATTGAGTAGTTAAATTTTGAGTGTTGCTATTTGTTAAAATAATAAACTTAATTTTATTATTATATAAAAAAATAAAAAATAAAAAATAAAAACAACAAAACAAGAAATAAATGTACATTTAATTATTTTTTTTGTCATGAAGTCTAAAATGTCAAAGAGAAGTAGTTGGGTAGACTTGACTTTGACAATCAACATTATCTTTGTAATAATGTAATATGTGAGTTATTTGCCTATAAAGACATTATGTAATCTTCATTTTTGAGTGAGTGAAAATAATAAAAAAGAGTTGAGTGTTCTTTTGTCAAGTAGATAGTATTTTGTGCCATTTCTTCATTGTCCGAATTACAAAAAAAAAATATTCTTTCAAAATTACACTTCAATCCTTAATAAATTACAATTTGAGTCCTTTGTACTTCAACAAAGTGGTATCAGAGCCATATTACGAGAGTCAGTCTTCCGCCAAACAAACCCTATAAAAAATGTCAGACGGTCTCAAACTTCCTTATCAATACCCTCAGCTCACCAAAACCAATTATTCAAGTTGGTGTATTCGAATGAAGGCGTTACTCGGATGTCAAGATGTATGGGACATTGTTGAAAAAGGCTACGTAGTCCCAGCTAACGAGGCAGCGTTGATACAGACAGAAAAAGATACTCTGTAGAAAAATCGCAAAAGTGATCAAAAGGCGCTTACTCTCATCCATCAAGGTTTGGATGAATTAATGTTCGAGAAAGTAGCCGAAGTTACCACCGCCAAACAAGCGTGAGAAATTTTACGAGTTTCTCTTCAAGGGGAGGAGAAGGTTAAAAAAGTTCGTTTGCAGATGCTGAGAGGAGAATTCGAGGTGATGAGGATGAAAGAGACGGAGGCCATTAGTGATTACTCATCCCGAGTAAAATCTGTCGTAAATCAGATGCGGCAGTATGGAGAAAAAATTGAAGAGTCTAGAATTGTTGAAAAAATTATGCGCTCACTACTACCAAAATTCGATTACGTAGTGGTGGCTATGGAGGAGTCTAGAGACATCGGTGAAATATCAGTTGACGAAGTTGTAGGGTCATTACAAGCACGCGAGGAGCGGTTTGAGAAACGAAGTGAAGATTCCGCAGAACAAGTCTTAGCAACGAAGACTGTGTTTAAAAATGGTGAAAGTAGTCAGTCCGGCAGAGGACGCGGAAGAGGCCGAGGAGGAAATGGTAGAGGACGAGCACGTGGCAGAAGTCAAGGCAGAAATGAAAACGGCAACAACAACAATGATAGAAGCACTCAATTCACTAGAGGCAGAGGAAGAGGCCGAGGACGCGGTCAAGGAAGAGGAAACTGGAGGCCGAATGAAGGACGTGACAAGTCCAATATTCAGTGTTATCATTGCTCCAAGTATGGTCACTACGCGGTAGAATGTTGGAGTCCGCCTAAGGAGGTAGAGGAGACTGCCAATAATATTCAAGATGAGGAAGTAACTGACACTGTGTTACTTACCTACGAAGGTGAAGAAAATCGCGAAAATAATATATGGTATCTTGACAATGAGGCAAATAACCATATGTGTGGTGACAAGAAGATGTTCGTGGAGCTCTGTGAATCCGTTCGCGTTAATGTTGTATTTGGAGATTCCTCCAAGGTTCCTATTACAGGCAAAGGAACAATTCTTATTCGGCTCAAAAATGGCGCTCACCAGTTTATTGATAGTGTTTATTATGTTCCTAGCATGAAAAGCAATATTTTGAGTTTGGAACAGTTACTGGAGAAAAATTATGAAGTTCACATGGTGGACCGGAAACTACTCCTGTTGAATGAGAAAAAGGAGCTGATTGCACGAGTACCCATGGCGAGAAACAGAATGTTCACAATTAACATTCAGATGGACGTGGCCAAATGTTTGAAAGCTTGTGTGCAAAGTCCCCCATGTCTTTGGCATCTACGGTATGGACATCTCAATTTTGGAGGACTGAAGCTGTTAGGACAGAAGCAAATGGTAAATGGATTGCCTCACATTGACCAGCCTCACCAACTGTGTGAATGATGTCTTGTTGGAAAACAATTCAGAACCAGTTTTCCAAAAGAGTCCATGTCAAGAGCAAAGGCGCCACTTGAGCTAGTTCACACAAACGTGTGTGGACCGATCACTCCACAGTCTCTTGGTAAAAATAAATATTTTCTACTTTTCATTGATGATTATAGTAGAAAAACTTGGGTGTATTTTTTGAAGGAAAAAACAGAAGTTTTTGAGACATTTAAAAAATTCAAATTCCAAGTGGAGAAAGAAAGTGGTCATTTTATTAAAGCACTCAGATCAGACAGAGGCGGTGAATACATGTCCATCTCTTTCAAGCAATTTTGTGAAAAGCATGGAATCCGTCATTTCCTTTCAGTCCCCAGATCACCTCAGCAAAATGGCGTAGTAGAAAGAAAGAACAGAACGGTGCTCAACATAGTGAGGAGCATGTTAAAAAGCAAAAATTTGCCGAAGGAGTTATGGGCCGAAGCAGTAGACTGTGCTGTCTACCTGTTGAACAGATCGCCAACTGTTAGTGTTTAGGGATCAAACTCCACAAGAAGCATGGAGCGAAATAAAGCCCAATATTTCTCATTTACGTGTTTTTAGCAGTGTTGCTCATGTCCATGTGCCGGATGAAGAACGCAAGAAGCTAGATGATAAAAGCAAGAAATATTTATTTGTGGGCTATTCAGAACATTCCAAAGGGTACAAAATGTTTGATCCTCAGACTCAGAAAATCATCATCAGTAGAGATGTCACCATTAATAAAGAAGCAGTTTGGGACTGGACAGGTGAAAAAGAAAACAGCTACAGTTTTTATCCTTTCATGGATGAAGACAATGATCAGGAAGAACTAGCCACAGTCGCAGTCACAACACCAGCAACCAGTTCGACATCAGCAAGCTCATCCAGTTCGAGTTCGTCATCGAGTAATGAAGACAGTTCAGATGAACATCCGCCTAGAAAGCCTAAAAAATTCATACATATTAAAGATCTCTATGATGTAATAAGAAATCTCGATGATGAATTAACTCTTTATTGTCATTTTGTTAATGATGAACCAACAGATCCAGAAGAAGCAATGAAAGATGAAAAATGGAGAAAAGCCATGGAAGAGGAGATTCATTCGATCGAGAAAAATAAAACATGGGAGCTGACGTCACTTCCATCTGGTCAAAAACCCATTGGAGTTAAATGGGTGTTCAAAGCAAAGAAAGATGCAAACGGTGAAATTATCTGATATAAAGCAAGACTGGTGGCGAAAGGGTTCAGTCAACAACCCGAAATTGACTACAATGAAGTTTTTGCTCCTGTTGCCAGAATGGAGAGTATTAGACTGGTAATTTCTGTAGCTGCTCAACACGGGTGGAGAATCCATCAAATGGACGTGAAATCCGCATTTCTCAATTGATATCTGGAAGAGGAAATTTATATCCAGCAACCACCTGAGTATATTGTGAAAGGTCAAGAAAATAAAGTGCTAAAATTAAAAAAGGCACTTTATGGTCTTAAGCAAGCACCACGAGCCTGGAACAGTCGCATTGACAAATATTTTCAAGAAAATGGTTTTGTCAAATGCCCACATGAATATGCCCCGTATGTAAAGGTGAAAATGGAGATATGTTACTTGTTTGTTTGTATGTGGATGATCTCATTTTTATAGGGAACAATCCTAAGATGTTTGAGGAGTTCAAGAAGACAATGGCTCGTGAGTTCGAGATAACTGACATTGGTCTAATGTCATATTATCTTGGCATTGAAGTGAAGCAGAATGACGATGGAATTTTTATTTCTCAAAGTGATTTTGCAAAGGAGATCTTAAAGAAGTTCAAGATGGAAAATTGTAATTCCGTCAGCACGCCAGTCGAATGTGGAATCAAGCTGACAAAAGATGAAGGTGGAGACAGAGTCAACCCGACATTATTTCGAAGCTTGATCGTGTCACGTCCGTGTCCAAATTTCTAAACTTTATACCTAGATATTAATATATATTATTATTATGGGGTATGTGATTTTTATTTGGTGTTATAGGAAAAATTTGGAGTTAATTTGATGGGTTGATGTGCAAATTAGTCTGAAGACCTATTGGGTATGACAGAGAAGTGTTGGGTAAGACCATATGGGATAGGCAATGTTAAGAGACGTCTCGTATATATTGTGAATTGTGATTTGAATTATAAGGGGATGAACTCAAGAATGGATACAAGATTATATATTTTTGATTTTTGGTTTAATACCTTGATCCTATTACGAACTTTAGTTTTGAGTATATTTTACAAGGTTTTGATTAAATCCTTTATAAATGTATATATATGTAGTTATATTAAGTAAAGTTGATTTTTATAGCTGATAGTTTCTTATTGAGATTTTTATCTCATGTTTTCCAAATGTTTTTATTGTTTTGTTTTAGGCGAGGAAGTGCAAGGTACCGAGAGGGGTACTCGATCCTAGGGCGAGGTTCGGTTACAGCTACGAGGTGCAAGTCGTCTCTAGGGTATTGCACCCATTTTGTTCATGTACATATAAGTGGATATTATACGGACACTTGTATAACTTGTTTTGGCAGTGTCCTTTTGTTTGGTTTGTACTATCTACTGGTATATCTATAATTAGCTGGAGTTGAGAACTTATGCAATAGTGTGATATCGGTTATGATTAAGTCATAACTTTGAGCTAGTGATATAGAGAATTGTCTATATAGGTGCTGCTGGAAGATCAGATTCACACCTGAATCTTAAGATGCATTTTTCGACTAGATATAGGCCGAATCTGTCATGGAATCCTAAATGAAAGTTCTTTATTTTTATCTTATGTTTCCAGGGGTTTTTGAATCACCTTAATCGGACTCCGTATGACAAAGTTAAGCTGGAAACGATATATGTTATTCATTTTAGCTTTACACCAGAATTTGGTTTTTGATTTGATTTTTCTCTTTAATTGAGAGATATTGCTACTGGTTTATATAATAAGTCGGTGGTAATGTCTCACCGTCTTATCTGATCTTATTTTGGGTCGGGTTTGACAGGTCGGAAGTCTCAGATACTTGACATGTACGAGACCGGATATTCTCTATGCAGTTGGCTTAGTAAGTCGATACATGGAAGTCCCAATGGTGTCACATTGGAACGCAGCTAAAAGAATTCTCCGTTATGTGAAAGGTACAACTAATTTGGGTTTACTTTATTCAAAATCTAATGATTTCAAATTAGTTGGGTACAGTGATAGTGACTGGGCCGGTGACAAGGATGACCGAAAAAGTACAACTGGTTTTGTATTTTTTCTGGGTGATACTGCATTTACATGGAGTTCGAAGAAGCAGACAATTGTGACGCTGTCAACCTGTGAAGCTGAATATGTTGCTGCAACCTCATATGTCTGTCATGCAATTTGGCTCCGAAAATTGTTAAAAGATTTTCAGATGGAAGAACGAGATCCGACAGAGATTTTTATCGATAATAAGTCTGCATTGGCGTTAGCTAAAAATCCAGTGTTTCATGATCGGAGTAAACATATTGACACGAGATATCATTTTATTCGGGAGTGTATTGAGCAAAATGACGTGAAATTGAAGTACGTAAAGACACAAGATCAACTTGCAGACATTTTCACGAAGCCGCTAAACTACAATATGTTCAGTCACTTAAGAGCTCAATTGGGAGTCATGAAAAATTAAGTTTAAGGGGGCATGTTAAAATAATAAACTTAATTTTATTATTATATAAAAAAATAAAAAATAAAAACAAAAAAACAAAAAAAACAAGAAATAAATGTACATTTAATTATTTTTTGTCATGAAGTCTAAAATGTCAAAGAGAAGTAGTTGGGTAGACTTGACTTTGACAATCAACATTATCTTTGTAATAATGTAATATGTGAGTTATTTGCCTATAAAGGCATTATGTAATCTTCCTTTTTGAGTGAGTGAAAATAATAAAAAAGAGTTGAGTGTTCTTTTGTCAAGTAGATAGTATTTTGTGCCATTTCTTCATTGTCCGAATTACAAAAAAAAAAAAAAAAAATTCTTTCAAAATTACACTTCAATCCTTAATAAATTACAATTTGAGTCCTTTGTACTTCAACACTATTTACCGTCCTCAAATTTCTAGTTATTGTTCCCTATTGAATAATTTTACCCTTTTCATTTTTGTTTTTCAAAAACTGTGAATGGCTAGACGGTCACAGACTGCTTATGGTTGAGTATCTATTTGGTTTTCTTTTATGTTTACGGAGTATTTGGTTAAAACTAAATAACACTTGTTGATAACTATTTTGAAAGTAAAAGCAGCTCATATCTACAAGCTACTAGCAACCGGATAACAAAAACAAAATGGATTAAGAAAGGGAATAAATGACTTCCTTTATTGTTCATTCTAACTTTTTACAACATCTTACATATCCCTTCCCAAAATCATAATAAAAACCATAAAACAAGATCATACAACATCAAATAGAGAAGGATCTTCTTCTCTTCTAAAACCCATTACACAATACTTACAAATTTCATATATCACTCAACATTACCTTCTTCTTAGTTGGTGTCTTAATATACCCCAAATGTGTTGAATTCTCAACTTTTGTCAAAGTGCCAAGATCATAAACAATCCAACACTTAAAAGATTTGGTATGATAAAAATAACCCAAACACTTACAATCTTCTGAGCATTTATTCCTACAAACCTCCATCTTCATAGGCCCATCTCCATTACTATACTTAGCACTAAAATGATCAACCCCTTCAAACCCTCAGAAACACTAATCAAATCACTAAACGAGAAGTAAATCAAAGGGTTTGGTGAATTTGGGGATTTATAGTATAACGATAGAGTGTTTTCCTCCATTACTAAACTATAAGGACCATTCACATTTTCCTCTCTAGAAACCCTACTTACAAGGGTAGTCACACCCCCAATTTTAAGAGACTGACCTACTAAAAGAGTATCAGTCGGAGAATCAAAACTCTGCCAGATAAACTCACCATTTGATCCATAGAGAACCATGTTCCCATTTGAGAGCAATTTGAATCCAATTACGCCTTTATCTACGGTGTTTGTTTGCCAGGCGATGGTGCCATCAGAATCGGCTAAGACAAGATTGCCGTCGGTGGAAAATGTGAGTGAGGCATTTTCTCGAACAGGTTTGTTGCGATTTGTTTTTATAGTTGCTGTTTAGGTTATTATTATTATTATTTAATGATTTAAATTAAAATATTAAATATTTATTTAATTTATCAAGACCTAATACATCATCTCTTGAACTTGTCCATAAAATAAAACAAATGGGCTTCCTAAACTTTGTTAGTATTTCATTAGTTTCCTAAACTTTTTTATTTCGTACGAGCTTTCTAAACTTGTTTATAAAAACAGATTAGCTCCTTCAACTTTACAAGTGTCTTTCTAGCTCCTTAAAAACAGTTCACTGAGAAAAAAGTTAGGGATCTTACCATGTGTTTTTGAAAATACAAGGACTAAACAATGTGTTTTATAAAAATATAGAGAATAATAAATTAATTACCCTTTCTATATATGTATCATTATTATTAACTTTTTAGGCATCGTTCGGTGAAGTAGAGGAAACAGAAAAGGTAGGGCTTGAAGTAGAAACAAAGTAACACTACAAGAAAATATGCTATCACCGACAGAAATGGCCGACACATGGTTTTGCGTCGGAAATCACCACGGATCATCGATAAATCAATGATTTCGTCGTTGTTCTCGCTCGTGTATTACCACCTTGTTATTACCGACACAATGGGTCGGTGTTACATGTCCGTTGGAGGTGTCACCGACGAAAATATATCTTGACCGACTGATAATTCCGTTGGACGTCAAAAGAAAAAGAATTAAATAAAAAAAATTAAAAAAAATACTGAAGCAACGGGAAAGAAATGAAAATCTGCCCCCTTTTCCTTTCAAACCTAAACCTAAAACTAAAACATCCAAAAAAATAAAAAACATAAAGCCTTCGCTTTCTCCCTCTTTCCATTTTTCTCTCATACTGCCTCTCTCGTCTCTCTCCCTCAAAATAACCGGCATCTCCTACCATCATCAACATCCCTGCTCCATATCCTTTGGCCTTCTCTAGATCTAATCTCTCTCTCCTTAATTTTATTTTTCCGTTCTTCTACATCCTGCGAGCGGTGCGATCTGTCGTCATACAAAAGTGGATCCACGGCTTGAAGGAGGCCAACGACGACGCAACCAGTTCCACACTACCCAGATCCATATACTAGCAACCTCAAGCGGCTAGGTTAGTTAATTTATAGCTTTCTGATATGTCACTTTCTGGATTTAGCCAAGTTATTACGATGTTATTAGTTTAGAAATTCAATACATCTTAACTCTTTCAAATTTGTGTTGTTGATATTAGGAAATTTAGTCTTTAATTCACTGGGATTTTATTTCATAAGAGTTCTTAATTCACCAGTTTTTGACCAGGAGCCTCTTATCTCCTTCGCAATTGGAAGCCTCCTAAATGTTCATATAAATTAACTGATACAGATTGAAAGCGATAAATGAAGGTTTTAATCGTAAACCAACAAAGATGTTCTTCTCTAGCTGAACTAGAAGGAGTTAATCCCGATAAACAAGGTATAAACCTTAGGTTCTCAAAGAGAATAACGTTTGATTGATAAAAGTTGCCGTCATTCTTACAAAATGAGGGTTTAAATACTCCCCTTTAATAATGACAAAAGACAAAGATTACCTCTACTAGGGTTACAATAAGGCTAGCTATAAAAGGGTAAAATAGGTGATACGCCCCGACAATCAGTACACTGGTACAGGTACGGATTGTCTGGGTTGTTGGTGAAATACTTCGGGAGGAACTAAACCTAGAGATCCGCCAATAAGCATAGAGATCCGCCCAGGGTAGATGTTGATGCGCCTCCTTGCGTACTCCTAGATTCGCCCTGCTTGCTTGTCTTGGGGATCCGCCCTCCTAGGTACAACCTCCGTGGGTCTGATGTCTGGGGATCCGCCAGAGCGCGTGTGATCAGTGATCCCAGTTAGGATGTCCGCATCATTCTCTCTTTCTTTAAAAGAATTCGGCACTGATTCGCCGTGTTTGAACTCCAAAGGACCATCCGGCTTCCATGGGCTAAGGTCACGGATGTTGAACGCTGGTGAGATTTTACCAAGCCAGTTCAGCAATGCTATATGATAGGCATTGGCATTGACCCTCTTGGTGATCTTATATGGCCCGTACTTCCTAGGCCGAAGCTTGCTACTTACGGCGTTGGCGAGTCTCTCTTTGCCCAGATATACCATAACCTCATCCCCGACTTCAAACTGTAGGTCCCTACGGTGCTCATCCGCCTTAACCTTTAACTTTTGATTCCTCTCCTCAAGAGTCTCTTTCACCTCTTGGTGCATCTGTACATAATCCCTGGCCAGCTGGTTGGCGGTCACATTTCCTTTGGGAAGATGGGCTATATCTAGGACGTGATTCGGGGTCTTTGTGTATACCACTTCAAATGGAGATCTCCCGGTTCCCGAATGTACAGAGCCGTTGTAGGCGAACTCAGCTTGGGCTAAAACCACATCCCACATCCTGGGCTTATCCTTACATTTGCTGCGCAGTAAGTTTCCCAAAGTTCTATTGACCACCTCTGTCTGTCCGTCTGTTTGAGGATGGGCGGTGGTGCTAAATTTCAGAGACGTGTCAAACAAAGCCCACAACATCCGCCAGAAATGACTGAGGAACTTCGTATCACGATCCGAGACAATGCTCTTAGGTACGCCATATAGCCTTACAACCTCTTTGAAGAATAACTTCGTAGTTGCCGAAGCATCATTAGTCTTGCGACATGGTATGAAGTGGGCCATCTTTGAAAACCGATCAACCACGACAAAGATGGAATCCATGCCCCTCTGAGTTCTAGGTAACCCTAGGACAAAGTCCATGGACAGATCCTCGCAGATGGTTTCTGGCACAGGCAAAGGTAGCAGCAAGCCAACATTTGTAGTGCGTCCCTTGGCGGACTGGGAGATATAGCATCGTTCTACTAAGTAGGCAACATCTCTCATCATCTTAGGCCAGAAATAACGGGAACTCACTGCTTCATAAGTCTTGTCTCGCCCAAAATGCCCTCCAAGGGATCCGCCATGTAGATCCCGAACAACCTTCTCGCGAATGGAGGTGCAAGGTAAGCAAAGCTGGTTGCCCCTCATGAGATACTCATCCATCAGGTGATACGCCCCATCTCCATGCTGGTTTTTACACTTTTCCTAGATACTGCCAAAATCAGGATCCGCCACGTATTCTCCTCGGATGTGTTCAAAACAATCGGTCTCGAGGTTAACTGTCTTTATTAGTGATACCCTTCGACTTAATGTGTCCGCCACCTTGTTCTGTTTTCCAGCTTTGTGGACAAACTGATAGGGAAACTTATCTATAAAGGCGGACCATCGAGCATGCATGGAGCTTCGAAGTTGCTTCTGACTTCCCAGGTACTTGAGAGCTTGGTGGTCGGTGTAGAGGATGAATTCTTTCCCCACCAAGTAATTCTCCCACACTTTCAACGCCCTCACTACAGCATAAAACTCTTTATCATACGTTGCCCACTTTTGTCGTGCCTCACAGAGCTTCTCACTGAAGTATGCGATGGGCCTCTTCTCTTGCATCAAGACACCGACAATCCCAACTCCACTGGCATCACACTCAACTTCGAATAGTTTATCAAAATTGGGATACGCCAGCACGGGCGTTGTACTCAACTTCTCCTTGATCAGGGCGAAGCTCTTCTCTTGGGCATCCGCCCACTCGAATCCCTTTCCTTTCTTCAAACATTCTGTCAACGGGGCCACTATGGAACTGAAATTCTTGATGAATCGTCGATAAAATGTTGCCAGCCCATGAAAACTCCTGATACCCCCACATTCCTCGGAGTGGGCCACTCTCGAATAGCTCTTACCTTCTCCCCATCAACTTGGACTCCATCGCCACTAACTACGAACCCAAGGAAAACCAGGCTCTCCATGACAAAATCACTTTTCTTAGTGTTGGCGTATAGCTGGTGTTTCCTTAATAGGTCAAATACTGTCCGCAAGTGTTCCACATGTTCCGCCAATGTCTGGCTATGAATCAGAATGTCATCAAAATACACAACTACAAATTTTCCAATCACCGGGCGAAGCACCTGATTCATCAGCCTCATCAAAGTACTGGGGGCGTTAGTCATCCCGAATGGCATAACTAACCACTCATACAATCCATCTCTGGTCTTGAAGGCGGTCTTCCACTCATCCCCAGATCAGATTCGTATCTGATGATAACCGCTTCTGAGATCAATCTTGGAGAAGACTCGAGATCCGCCAAGTTGGTCCAGCATATCATCCAACCTTGGAATCGGAAACTTGTACTTGATGGTGATCTTGTTAATGGCCCTGCTGTCAACACACATCCGCCAAGACCCATCCTTCTTTGGTGTAAGTAAAGCTGGAACGGCGCAAGGATTCATACTCTCCCTAACGTATCGCATCTCGATGAGTTCCTCCACTTTCTCTCTCATGATGTCATTTTCCTTTGGGCTCATTGGATAATGTGGGAGGCTTGGTAAACTAGCCCCAGGCACAAGATCGATATGATGTTGGATATCTCTCAAAGGTGGTAACCCACTTGGCAACCCTTCAGGGAACAAATCTTGATATTCGCCAAGTAGGCGGGTCACTTCAGTCGGCATCTCCCTTTCGCCCCTTTGGGAGGATTCGTGATTCGCCTTAACCATTACCACATACACCATCTGGCTCTCTTCACATTCACTGACAAAAGATTTGTGTGTGGGGCAGACTACCAAGGTAGACTTCTCATCGGCCTTTGGCTCTCTCGTCATTGGCGTAAGTACGAACTTCAACCCATTCTTCACAAACCTGTAAGTGTTCTCTCTCCCTGCGTGGATGGCGTTGTTGTCAAACTGCCAGGGTCGGCCCAACAATAGATGGCAGGCATCCATATCAACCACATCACAACAGACTTCATCACTATAATCACCAATCACAATAGGTACCCTGCATCTCTGGGTCACCCTAAGTTCGCCCACGTTCTTGATCCAGCCCACTCGATATGGGTCAGGATGCGCCTCCGCCAACAATCCGAATTTCCGAATGGCGCTGCTGCTCACAATGTTCTCTTGGCTCCCACTATCTATTATCACATTGCATCGCCCACCCTTTACAAGACAGCGGGTCCTGAATAGTCGGTGCCTCTGATCTCCCTCTATCCGGTTGGAGACTAACAAACGCCGTACCACATGAATGGCGTATCTCCCTTCATCCGCCTCATCATCATCTTCTCCCAAGGGTTCACAAAACACTTCATCCCCTTCGTCGTAGTCATCTTCATACCTCTCCACCATGTTGGCACTCTTCCTTCTAGGACACTCGTTGGATCTATGGCCTGGTTCATTGCACCGAAAACATTTAAAAGGCGCTGGCCTCGCATACGGATTGTTGCTCTTAGGTGGTATAGGTGCTTCCCTGTACGGCCTAGTATCTCCGACAGATCCCCTTCCCACACTGTTGACCTTGGCCTCACTGGCACTCGCCACCTGCTTGCCTTTGTCATAGGATTTCACGCTATCTCTTCCTCTAGGCGTATACTCAGTAGTGGCGGATCTCCTGGATCTCCCAGTCAGTTGGGATTCAGCCTTGAGGGCTAAATTCCTAGCATCTTGTACCCGAACCACCATTTGTGTGCCAATACGATCTTGGATGTTGTATCTCAACCCTTCTAGATACCTAGAGGTCTTTTGGCTTTCAGTCTCCGACAAGTTGGCTTGGCTGACAGCCTCAAGAACTCTGAGGTATACTCATGGACACTTCGGGTCCCTTGAGAGCATCCCCTGTAGGAGCTGTAAATATATTGCTCATAATCCGGCGGTAAGAACCGCTCCCTCAACATCGCTTTCATCCGTAGCCAAGATCTAATCGGATCTCTGCCCCCTCTTCTTCGTTCTTCCCTCATCTGATCCCACCAAACTGATGCGCCACCCTTTAGGCGATACGCCACCAGCCTTACTTTCCTCTCATCAGGAATCCCAGCATATTCAAAGGAACGTTCGACTTCCGATAACCAGTCTAAGAACCCCTCTATATCCAGTTCGCCTCCAAAAGACGGTAAGTCTATTTTTAGTTTAAAGGCATCATCTCTATCAAAGTTCTCTAGACCTGGGTATCCCCTAGCAACCTCCATACGTCGGTTGTCAATAGGCCCAACATCCCTCATAGTTCTAACAGTGTCATCATTCCCGATACCCTCAAAGTCATCATTATCACTATCAGCGTTATGCACAATGACAAAGTTGGGTCTTCTTACCTCAGGATCCCTAGGACCCATTTGTGGAAGTGGTTGTTCACGGACTCCTTCATTCTTCTGGGTCGATCCTCCCGCGGTTGGTCGGATTATCGCCAGAACCTCCAGCTTAAAGTTTTCGAAGGAGGTGGTTAGCTCCAGGAACCGTTGGTCGGTTTGCCTCTGCCGCTCATGGCTGGCTTGGATCTGCTCCGCGAGGTGCTCCCTCAGCTCCTCATACCTCCGGTCACTGGTTTCCATGGAATCTTGCGGTTGTCGGGGTTGAACCATTGCCAAAAGAAGTTTCGGGTCAGGAAACGATTGGCTCTGATACCAACTGATACAAATTGAAAGCGATAAATGAAGGTTTTAATCGTAAACCAACAAAGATGTTCTTCTCTAGTTGAACTAGAAGGAGTTAATCCCGATAAACAAGGTATAAACCTTAGGTTCTCAAAGAGAATAATGTTTGATTGATAAAAGTTGCCGTCATTCTTACAAAATGAGGTTTTAAATACTCCCATTTAATAATGACAAAAGACAAAGATTACCCCTACTAGGGTTACAATAAGGCTATCTATAAAAGGGTAAAATAGGTGATACGCCCCGACAATCAGTACACTGGTACATGTACGGATTGTCTGGGTTGTTGGTGAAATACTTCGGGAGGAAGTAAACCTAGAGATCCGCCAATAAGCATAGAGATCCGCCCAGGGTAGATGTTGATGCGCCTCCTTGCGTACTCCTAGATTCGCCCTGCTTGCTTGTCTTGGGGATCCGCCCTCCTAGGTACAACCTCCGTGGGTCTGATGTTTGGGGATCCGCCAGAACGCGTGTGATCAGTGATCCCAGTTAGGATGTCCACATCATTAACATCTAAAATGATGTAAGTTTTGATCCAGACTTTTACCTGCCATTTTCTGTACTTAGCATAAGAAGTGTGTATTTTTTTTAAGTTTCTATAGCTTGCCTAACACAAATTATGTATTTGCAGATTCCATGTTTACTTTATTTATCTATTTTGGAAATTCAGTTCTCGAATGGACCTCTGCACTTGAGTTGCATCATATTTTTGTTTATTGATATTATTATTGTGGGCAGTAATATTATATGGTATTTATGAGCTTATATATTACTAGTAATAATGTTATGTACATGATACGTGTATGTACAATCCAAGGTATTTTCATGTTTGTGATATCTATTGGAGTAAACCTGTCCTATTGAAGGCATGAAAAACTGCTCGGGTTGTTCTGTTATTTTATATGGGTTTTATAGTAAATATGTTATTGATACTTCAAGTGTTGTTGTGGGTTTTGCAGGATGCCATGACTTGTGCCAAATTTGTTAATATGTGTTAAACAATTGTGAAGGATACATGAAATTTGTTACAAAATGTATGAGCCGACAAAGGTTGTAGTACTTTTGGAATTAATGACTTTTTCCTTTAATATTTGGAACTTTCTTCTTATTATTATCTTTTTTTTTTGTAGGGATTCTTCTTATTATATTTAAATTCTCTCTTTATTAACGTCATATATGCATATTTTTACATCCTACTTTACTTGTATAAGTCATTTTAAGGTATTTCACATAAATTAAGAAATACATTGATTAATTAATTTTTTTCTCTAATGTCACTATTAAGGAATAAGTATTGAAATATTAAAAAAACATATATACTCTTGACAAGGATAGGCATTGCTGGGCCCTGACAAAAAATGGAGCTTACTCTTGCAAGTTTGCCTTTGAAGCTTTTACTCTTGACAGATCCGACCCTCTTTCGGACACTTGGAAATCCATTTGGGCTCTGAAAATCCCTTACCGAATGAGGAGCTTCTTGTGGCTTGGAGTCAAGGACAGGTTGCTGACTAATTCGGATAGACATAGACGTCACTTGGCGGATTCAGGTGCTTGCAGTAGATGCAGAGGCCAAGTTGAATCTTTGTGCCATGCCTTTAGGGACTGCCCTAAGAGTAAGGAGGTTTGGCAGAAAGTTCTTCCGCACCACATTCTCCCCTCCTTCTTTGCCTACCCTGAGAATGATTGGTTCTCCAATGGGGTTAAAGGTAGGTTAATGGCTAGCATGGAGCAGGGAGACATTTTATTTGCTATTATCTGCCACCACCTTTGGAAGTGGAGAAACGAGGAGATCTTTAGTGAGAAGACTGTTTTTATTCAGAACTTACCCGAGTTCTTCTCTAAAAAGCTCCTTACCATTACGGGGAGCTTCAAAGGGGACCCCCTTGCCAATTCTATCCAGAATAAAGAGGTTCAACTCGTTGGGTGGTGTAGGCCGAAGGATGGGGTGGTTAAGTTGAAAACGGATGGCTCTTGTCTCAACAATGGAAAGATCGCGGCTGGAGGCGTGCTCAGGGACGCGGGAGGTGCCTGGTTGTCTGGATTCACCCATAACCTGGGTTTGGGCTTATCCTTTTCAGCGGAACTTTGGGGTATTCTTTCTGGAGTCAAGCTTGCCAGAAAGCTGGGTATTAAAAGGCTTGCTGTGGAGTCTGATAATATGGAGGCTATTAGTATGATCTCTAATAATCATGCTTTTTGTCTTAGTAGACAGAACCTTATCAAAGCAATAAGAAGTCTTGGCTCCTCCTTTGAGTCCTTAGAGTTCAGCCACATCTACAGAGAACAAAATCGAATTGCGGATCGCTTGGCGGCGGCTGGGCACGAGGGGATGTTAGGTGTTTCCACCCTTTCTGGTCCTCCTATCTATCTTTCTTCTCTCCTTTTAGAGGACAAAGTTAGGGTTAGCTTTCCTAGGCTGATCCCAGGTTAGCTTTTGTCTCGGTGTTGGTTTGTTTTCTTTCTTGTTTCTACCAAAAAAAAACATATATACTAGTACAAAAAAATTTAATTTTTAAATAAAAAAACCAAACTAAAAGTTATTAGGATCCTAGAATGACTTATATTTGAGAAAAAAACTAATTTACTAAAATGACTTATGTAAGAGAATGAAAAGAGTATTATATTTTATATAAAAAAAACATATCATAAATTAACAGATGTTTCTCATTGACCTGAAAAGCACGTCTCAAAGTATATATATATATATATATATATATATATATATATATATATATAGAGGATGGATCAAGTGAGAACCCTCCCCTAGGTGAGAATCTTTGTGCCATGCCTTTAAGGACTGCCCTAAGAGTAAGGAGGTTTGGCAGAAAGTTCTTCCGCACCACATTCTCCCCTCCTTCTTTGCCTACCCTGAGAATGACTGGTTCTCCAATGGGGTTAAAGGTAGGTTAATGGCTAGCATGGAGCAGGGAGACATTTTATTTGCTATTATCTGCCACCACCTTTGGAAGTGGAGAAACGAGGAGATCTTTAGTGAGAAGACTGTTTTTATTCAGAACTTACCCGAGTTCTTCTCTAAAAAGCTCCTTACCATTACGGGGAGCTTCAAAGGGGACCCCCTTGCCAATTCTACCCAAAATAAAGAGGTTCAACTCATTGGGTGGTGCAGGCCGAAGGATGGGGTGGTTAAGTTGAAAACGGATGGCTCCTGTCTCAACAATGGAAATATCGCGGCTGGAGGCGTGCTCAGGGACGCGGGAGGTGTCTGGTTGTCTGGATTCACCCATAACCTGGGTTTGGGCTTATCCTTTTCAGAGGAACTTTGGGGTATTCTTTCTGGAGTCAAGCTTGCCAGAAAGCTGGGTATTAAAAGGCTTGCTGTGGAGTCTGATAATATGGAGGCTATTAGTATGATCTCTAATAATCATGCTTTTTGTCTTAGTAGACAGAACCTTATCAAAGCAATAAGAAGTCTTGGCTCCTCCTTTGAGTCCTTAGAGTTCAGCCACATCTACAGAGAACAAAATCGAATTGCGGATCGCTTGGCGGCGGCTGGGCACGAGGGGATGTTAGGTGTTTCCACCATTTCTGGTCCTCCTATCTATCTTTCTTCTCTCCTTTTAGAGGATAAAGTTAGGGTTAGCTTTCCTAGGCTGATCCCATGTTAACTTTTGTCTCGGTGTTGGTTTGTTTTCTTTCCTGTTTCTACCAAAAAAAAAAACATATATACTAATACAAAAAAATTTAATTTTTAAATAAAAAAACCAAACTAAAAGTTATTAGGATCCTAGAATGACTTATATTTGAGAAAAAAACTAATTTACTAAAATGACTTATGTAAGAGAATGAAAAGAGTATTATATTTTATATAAAAAAACATATCATAAATTAACAGATGTTTCTCATTGACATGAAAAGCACGTCTCAAAGTATATATATATATATATATAGAGAGAGGATCCATATATATATATATATATATATATATATATATATATATATATATATATATATATATATATATATATATATAGGATGGATCAAGTGAGAACCGTCCCCTAGGTGAGAATCTTTGTGCCATGCCTTTAGGGACTGCCTTAAGAGTAAGGAGGTTTGGCAGAAAGTTCTTCCGCACCACATTCTCCCCTCCTTCTTTGCCTACCCTGAGAATGACTGGTTCTCCAATGGGGTTAAAGGTAGGTTAATGGCTAGCATGGAGCAGGGATACATTTTATTTGCTATTATCTGCCACCACCTTTGGAAGTGGAGAAACGGGGAGATCTTTAGTGAGAAGACTGTTTTTATTCAGAACTTACCCGAGTTCTTCTCTAAAAAGCTCCTTACCATTACGGGGAGCTTCAAAGGGGACCCCCTTGCCAATTCTACCCAGAATAAAGAGGTTCAACTCGTTGGGTGGTGTAGGCCGAAGGATGGGGTGGTTAAGTTGAAAACGGATGGCTCCTGTCTCAACAATGGAAAGATCGCGGCTGGAGGCGTGCTCAGGGACGCGGGAGGTGCCTGGTTGTCTGGATTCACCCATAACCTGGGTTTGGGCTTATCCTTTTCAGCGGAACTTTGGGGTATTCTTTCTGGAGTCAAGCTTGCCAGAAAGCTGGGTATTAAAAGGCTTGCTGTGGAGTCTGATAATATGGAGGCTATTAGTATGATCTCTAATAATCATGCTTTTTGTCTTAGTAGACAGAACCTTATCAAAGCAATAAGAAGTCTTGGCTCCTCCTTTGAGTCCTTAGAGTTCAGCCACATCTACAGAGAACAAAATCGAATTGCGGATCGCTTGGCGGTGGCTGGGCACGAGGGGATGTTAGGTGTTTCCACCCTTTCTGGTCCTCCTATCTATCTTTCTTCTCTCCTTTTAGAGGACAAAGTTAGGGTTAGCTTTCCTAGGCTGATCCCAGGTTAGCTTTTGTCTCGGTGTTGGTTTGTTTTCTTTCCTGTTTCTACCAAAAAAAAAAAACATGTATACTAATACAAAAAAATTTAATTTTTAAATAAAAAAACCAAACTAAAAGTTATTAGGATCCTAGAATGACTTATATTTGAGAAAAAAACTAATTTACTAAAATGACTTATGTAAGAGAATGAAAAGAGTATTATATTTTATATAAAAAAAACATATCATAAATTAACAGATGTTTCTCATTGACCTGAAAAGCACGTCTCAAAGAATATATATATATATATATATATATATATATATATATATATATATATATATATATATATATATAGAGGATGGATTAAGTGAGAACCCTCCCCTAGGTGAGAACCACTCAAAACTACGTATTTTTGGGTGTAAAATTTAATAAAAAATTACTTCTGCTTGGAGGGGTCGAACCCTAGCCTCATGATTTCCACTCCACACTACTTACCACTGAGCCATTTGCTTTTTTTGTGTATTTTGCCGCGCGCTAATTAATATACCAATGCCCTTGTAGCTTCTATTGTTTAATATTTGATGCCTGCACTTATTAATATTGATTAAATTCGCATAATAATTATTAATAGAAAAAAACAAATGTGCATAATAATTAATTATTAATAGAAAAAAACCAAGAACATGCTCTAATTTCTTATTTATTTAATTCCTCTATATTTGTGTAATTTATGTTTTAAATTGTTAAAGACGATGTTCTAAATATGTTCTAAACTTTATAATTTGTGTTCTAAAAATTAAGATAATGTCTTAAAAAAATAGTAATTATATGGGCCATTTTTTTGTTCAAAAAAAAAACTCACATTCTAAATAACAT
Organism: Euphorbia lathyris; assembly: GCF_963576675.1. NCBI lineage: Eukaryota > Viridiplantae > Streptophyta > Magnoliopsida > Malpighiales > Euphorbiaceae > Euphorbia > Euphorbia lathyris. Next base: position 88,464,688 of record NC_088913.1, read on the forward strand.
AACGTATGTTCTAAAAAACATAACATATGTTCTAAAGTTTATAGTTTGTGTTTCAAAAATTAAGTATAATTTTCTAAAAAAAGCAGTAGTTATCTGGATCGTTTTTTCACTTGTTCTATAATATAATTTATAACTCATGTTCGAAAAAACATAACACGTGTTCCAAAAAAACATAACGTATGTTCTAAAAAATATGTCGTACGTTCTAACTTCATAGTTCGTGTTTTAAAAGTTAAAATATATGTTATAACATATGTTTTAAAAAATATATAGTTTGTGTTGTAAAAATTAAGTATAATGTTCTAAAAAATCAGTAGATATCTGGATCGTTTTTTCATTTGTTCTATAATATAATTTATAACTCATGTTCGAAAAAACATAACACATGTTCTAAAAAACATAACGTATGTTCTAAAAAATATGTTGTACGTTCTAAACTTCATAGTTCGTGTTTTAAAAGTTTAAAATATATGTTCTAACGTATGTTTTAAAAAATATATTTTCTTATATAACATAAATTACAAAAATATAAAGGAATTAAATAAATAAGAAATTGGAGCATGTTTTTGGATTTTTTTCTATTAAGGACATTTTCTTTCTATTAATAATTTATTATTATGCAAATTTCTTTGTTTTCTATTAATAATTTATTATTATGCACATTTAATCAATATTAATAAGTGCATGCATCAAATATTAAACAATAGAAGCTAAAAGGACATTGGTATATTAAGCAGTGCGCAACATAATACACAAGAAAAGCAAATGACTTAATGGTAAGGAGTGTGGAGTGTAAGAGAGGAGGCCAGAGTTTGACCCCCCCCCCCCCCCCCCCAAGTAGCAGCGTTTTTTTAAAAAATTTCTACCCAAAACGACGTAGTTTTGGGTAGTTCTCACCTAGAAAAGGGTTCTCACAAGAGCCCTCTCCTATATATATATATATATATACTATATATATACTATATATATATATATATATATATATATATGTGTGTGTGTGTGTGTGTGTGTGTGTATCATTAAAAGGACGTAAAAATCACTAAAATTGTATTTTTGAGGTCCTAAATAATGAATTTCGGCGAAAGCAGGCGTGTCCGTAATAAAGTTTTGAGTTTTGACCGTTGACCCATTTCGATTGGAAATAGGTTTTTAAGGTTTCAAAACCCTATTTCAATCGGAAACAGGCCAACGGTCAAAACTCACAACTTTTCTGTGAGCTCCACACTTTTTTAGTCTAATTTGATCATTTAGGATATTGAAAAAGCAATTTAGTGATTTTCCAACGTTTTTAATGTTTTTTCTATGAATTATCTCTACTTTTTTTATGTAATTAGTGAATTTTAACTTAATGAGCAAAGAGTCTAACTCAGTTGCACCGGATTTTCATTTCAAAATTACCAATTTGGCATTGTTGTGTGTTGGATACGACACCCAGAAACGACCTACAACCAGCACAAACAATCTAAACCCAGTTCATGGATTGATTAATGTGCTAAGAAAATTTTCATACTTGTACAAGTTAAAAAATATTGTTAAAAAGAATAATAATGAAATTAATAGAAAAAGTCACAATAATTATTAGACACAAATTAAAATACGAAATTATGTTGTATGGCCCAGGTTAACTTTGGGTAAACTGCATCTATAATTAAATGGGTATTTTAGTCATAATTTTAGACAACTGTTGTTTGCCGCAAAAGTGGGCACAGAAAGACAGAGAGAGGAGTCAGCTATTAGTGAGAGTCTAGTAGTCATAATGTTAAAAAGCGTAAAATTGATTACGTTTTTGAAGTGTAATAGCTATACTGTGAAAATTGATAAAGTTCACTGGTCATGGGGTAATTTATCAATTTTAATTTATGTAAGCTACTTATATTATTTTGGTCAATTACTTCGTTTTTTTTGGGTCTAAAATGGACATATTTTAAATTAATCAATAAATAAATGGTAAAATGCTTTCCCTAAATGGATGAATTTGGCCAAAAAACGACATAACTCATGACATAGCTGTGACTTTTGATTACTGGCCCGTTTCCAATCAAATTAGGGTCCAAAACATAAAAAAAAAAACAAAAGCTACAAAATCATCATGAAATCATCCATCATATTTATCTAAAAAGGGACGAATTAGGGTTTAGGTTTTTGGACCTTATTTTAATTAAAAACTGACAACAGTCAAAACCCACCGATATACTGTGGGACCACCTTCGTTTGACCGAATTCCATCGTTTAGGACCTAAAAAATACCATTTTGTGATTTTCTGACCTTTTTAATGTAATTTTCTCTGAATTATTTTTTACTTTTTTTAATTTAAATATGACGAAAGACATTCATAGAATTGAAAAGGAAATTCGACACGATACCAAGCCCTTACAAATTAAAGCTAAATAGTCTTATTAGGACCAAGTTCTTTTATTTATTAGTATTTTTTTATTATTTTTTTTAGTGTTTTATGCATGCACATGCGAGATTATTGGTGAAAGCGGGAAATTTGCACAATTTAATGTGTTAGAGCTAAACGGGAAATTAATCGTAAAATCCATGGGGATAGACATGGGGGAAATACTAGGAACAGGTTCAAGAATCTCCACGAGTCTGGGATACATGTCCCTGTTCCCGTCCCATCGCGTTTTTTTTTAATTGAAGATGGAGAGGGAGCAGGGACATCCCAACTAGGTTGGCACCCCCCTTAAAACTCCGACCCAGATATTATTAAAAAAGAAAAAGCAAAAAAGTTCATACAGTAAAAAACTAAGTAAACCTGAAAGAGGGACGACTCCACATATTGTCCCTAATAAGACCAGTACAGAAGTCCGGAGCAGAATTCCACCATTCAAGTGTTGGATGTAATGTGCCGTAGTTTGCTAGCTTGTCAGCTGCTTGGTTCCCTTCGCGAAATATGTGAGAAACCACAAAATTAAGGTTTGACAGCATGCCTAGACAGTCAATCCACTCCCCGCGAAGCAGCCAGGGAACCGTCGTCGAACGAGAGCGGAACATTGCAACCACATAGGATGAGTCGCACTCGAGCCAGATGTTATTCCAATTATTCTCAACCGCGAACTTTACCGTCCGAATGGCTGCCTCAAGCTCCGCCATATGTGCGAAAGGTAGCTCTGAATGCATTGCAAAGGCGCCCACGACCATACCTCTGCTGTCTCAAAAAATGCCACCGCCTCTTGCTGAATTATTGGCGACAGAGGCATCAGAGTTTGCCTTGATCCATCCGGTAGGCGGAGCCTTCCAACCTACAGGAATGATCCGGGGCATACGCTGAAGCCGAGGGCTAATAGAGAGAGAATGTAAGGTCTGTCTTTCAACCACTGAATTCCAAACATTTCCAACACCAATTGAATCCGATTGCCGAAGCCTATTCCATAGGGTGCGGAGTGCCTGGTGTATGTTTGGCTGAGTATCCTCGAAGCAGCAGTCATTTCTGGTTTTCCAAATTATCGAAATTACGCTTACAGCAGCGGTTAGCCACAGCGCACGGACTTGGGAGCTTAGCCTAGCCGTAACCATTTCGCTGATCCTACCCCGAAGATCACTAGCTTCACTGATACGACGACCGAAGAGAGAGGAGATGGCACCCCAAAGCTCGGAAACGAACTTGCAATGTAAGAAGAGATGTGTTACTATTTCGTCGCTACAATTGTATAAATAACATCTGGAGACAATTGATAAACCCTTTCGTCTAAGCATATCATGAGTAGGTATCCGTCCATGGATTACCCTCCAGGCAGTTAGCGAGTAGGACGGAGGGATGAAAGTCCGCCACAAGTGGCTCATTAGATTCGTCCGAGTTTCCCCCATAAGCCAATTATAAAACAGGCGAACAGTAAATATTTCGTCCGAGCTAGGCTTCCATATGCATAAATCGACTGTATCTCTGTAGGTTTTAACCTTGGAAATTGCCTCAATCGTTTCATCATTTAACTCTGGGAGATCTTTTCAGGCACCATTATCCCTGAAGACAGACACTCTATCTCGATATTTCTGTCTATCTACGATGCTTAAACCAGCCCGGTCCGCAACAGTAGGCGTTAGCCATTCATCGTTCCAAAAGCTTAGACCAGTTTCGCTACCAATGAACCATTTACAGTGCCCCTGTAAGGCTTTATAAGCTGATTTAATTGAGATCCAGATCGAGGAGGATGCAATTGGTCTGATCAGCCCCCCGGCATTCATAAAACGAGAATGGAGGAGTTTAAAGCAAAAGGAAGAGTCTGCGAGCACACCCCACGCCAGCTTCCCTGACAGCGCCATATTCCAAGTGTCAAGCTTCTTAACTCCCAGGCCCCCCTCCTTAAACGATGGATAGCAATCCTCCCAACGGAGGGGGGGGGGGGGTAATGAGCTTATTCTTTGAAATAGAACCAGACCATATGAAGTTTCTGATCTGACGTGATAACCTTTTCAGCAGTTTACTTGGCCATTTATAGACCAAGAAAGAGTGAGTTAAAGAGCCATTGATTACTGCTTTGACTAACGTTAGCCTCCCGGCCATTCATAGAGCTGAGCCTTTCCATTTTGAGAATATCCCAGTGATTTTGTCAGCCAAGGGGTTCAAAAAAACAGAGCGGGGGGCTCCAACAAACAATGGCACGCCTAAATAGGTGAAAGGAAGAGCACCTTGTCGAATTCCAGTAACTTCCGCCAACCTTATCCGCCTCCTAGTTGTTACCGAATCAGCGAAAAAAGCCTCAGATTTTTGCCAATTGACCCACTGACCAGAAACCGATCCGTAGTATTCAAAGACTACTGCCAGCGTCTTAACATTTTCCATTGTCGCACGGCAAAACAAAATAATGTCGTCAGCGTACAGAAGATGAGTCGGGAAGTTAGAGGAGCTTGAATACGCCGATTGAGTAAGCTTCCCTTTGGCTGCTAGCTGGTCGAGCCATCTGCTGAGAAACTCTTCAGCCAAACTGAACAGGATGGATGACAACGGGTCCCCTTGACGAACACCTCGCGAACAGGCAAAATAACCATGAAGACCAGAGTGTGTCATAATTAAGATTCTGGCTGAAGACAAGATGTTCAGAATCCAGTCCCGAAATTGCAAGGAGAATCCAAACGCCTCCAAAACTGCGAGGAGAAAGTTCCAGTCTAAGGCGTCAAATGCCTTGGAAATATCAATTTTTAGGCTCATGTTTCCTCCGAAACATTTTTTCCGCATGGTATTAATTCCTTCCGAGGCCACTGTAATGCATTGATGAATGTTTCGCCCTTTAATGAACCCGAACTGATTAGGAGAGACAATTACATCCGCCACTTCGGCTAACCTGTCAGCGAGAAGCTTAGAGATAATTTTGAAACTGAAATTACTCATAACTATCGGTCTGTACTGATCAATACGGAGAGCGCCATCAACCTTAGGAATCAGCGAAAGAACATTTGAGTTTAAGCCAGTGCTAATTTCCCCATGCACAAAGAACCAATAGACCAATTGGCAAACTTCCGGACCAACTATCCCCCAGAAACTTTGATAAAACTGACCGGTGAAGCCGTCGGGCCCTGGAGCGCTTGACGGACTCATGCTCATCACCGTTTTATAAATTTCTAGATCAGTCGGGCAGCGCAGTAAGTCTTCATTCATTTCCCTACTAACCAAACCCGGAATAACCTCTGCTACCTTAGATAACTCCGGCCACCCCGTAGCTGTGTTAGAGAATAACTTACTATAGAACTCAGTGATATGTCCCGCAATCTGATCTTGATCAGTAGTTATATTATTATTGATAAGCATTGCCATGATCCCACTTGATGGCTTTCTTTGGTTAGCCATGCGATGAAAGAAGGTGCTATTTCTGTCACCCACGGACAGCCACAGTGCTTTGCTCTTCTCTCTTAAATAAGTTTCCTTTTGGAGGAGATGGTAGTCTAGCTTGGCGTGTGCTTCTAACTCTTTAGCATGTAATTCCTCAGTAAACCCATCAGTAATCAGCCTCTGGATTTCATTCAACTCCGACTCACTGTTTTCAATATTCCGGTCCAGATGTCCAAAGCAATCCCTGTTCCACTGGCATAAAACATACCTGAGACCCCTTAACTTATGACCGTGCAGCTGCATAGGGCCCATTGGTGGGTGTTCAGCCTCCCAAAAGTTCTTTATGACATCCTTAAGACCTGGATACGAAACCCACATGGCTTGGAACCGAAACCTGGAGACCCGGGAGGGAGCGCTGTAGAAACGGAAAAGCATCGGATGATGATCGGAGTGATGCCTGATCAAAGAGGTGCAATTATAGGACCATAAGGATGTGAAATCTTCTGAAACCATAACCCTGTCCAATCTGCTCTCAACCCGAGCTTGACCGTGCCTACCATTGGACCAGGTGTAAAACGAGCCTGCTGAGGGAACATCGCGCCATTCACCATCATCCACAAACTCCCGAAATTCCCGTGAGGGTCGTGCAACCGGAGGACCTCTAGTCTTTTCATGTGCACCTAGAACCACATTAAAATCCCCGATGGATAACCATACTCCAGGATTCGAACGTTGCAAACTGGTAATTTCATTAAACATCACCTTCCTTCTGTTAGCCCAATTGCTTCCATAGACAAAGCATAAGTGATGTAAACAACCCTGTAAACTGTAGCTAATAACGATAAATTGGTCCCCTCTATGCAAAATCGAGCTCTGCAGCATTAATCGTGAAGCCTGGAATAACCAAATCGACGGTTTCTCTTTGTCGTTTTGCGCAATTAAATTCATATTCAGATGATCCCAGAATCTGTTATTAATAGAATTAAAATCCCCCATCGGCTCAGCTATGCATAACCAGTCCGGCTTGTGCGAATTACAGATGCTCAGAAGGTAACGTTGCGTGTGAGCATTTAGAAGGCCTCTGCAATTCCAAAATAAGATCGTCATCTGAGATAGGCTGGTGGTTTCCGAACTCTTCCTGCCAGGGTTTTGTCCCTGTCCCCTTTTGTTTTTGCGGCCATTTTCTTTCCTGAGGCTGTTTCCCACCCCTGTGTTTCATCATCAATTTCATCCGCCCATCGGACCTGCAACTTGTCCTTTGCTTTTGAAGGCTCCGGAGTAGCGATATTCTCATTCCCGGGCGAAGTGGCCCTCTCGCAAAGCTCTTCCCAACATTGCACTTCTAGAGGCTGGAAGGGGGATTGAGCATTTAAGAGGCTTTCGTTATCAGAGCCTGGTTCTGATTCTGTATCCCGACAAATGCCTTCTGTGTTAGTAGCTTCACCAAGAGCATCCAGAATCTTTGTTGTGACTGTGGAAACTGGAACCAAAGAGTTATTGTTTCCCTCTTGTCGTGGTTTTTCAATCCAAGATGACTGTGCTTTAGGTTCAGATCGGATTGTTTTATCGGGGCGTTTTGTGATAGGAGCCCTTGCTTTGAATTTTTCAGACATTCATAGGCCATGTGCCCAATGTTACAACACACTTTGCAAAAACTGGGGAGATTTTCATAGGAAACGTCAATCCAGAATTGTTTACTTTCCCGTTCAACTCCAAGCTGAGTAGGGATTTCATCAGCTAAATTCACATCAACTAGCAGCCTAGCATAGTGACCAACCTCCCCATTTAAGGTCTTCCTGTCGAGACGAATCAATCCTCCTAATCCTCGGGCAATGTCCGATAGAATCTGAGGGTCCCAATATTCCCATGATAAACCAGAAAGGTGAACCCATACCTGAGCATGTGTCGATTTTTCCACGAAAGGATCAAAGTCCGCCTTCCAAGGCTGCAATCTGAATATCCCAGGCTTCAGATTGAGGACGCCTGAGCTCATCGCCATCTCCTTGGCTCTGTTTGAGGGGAGGAAGACCTGATAGTAACCTCTGCCTATCGAGATCAGCTTCCAGGGAACCGTTAGACCCCATTCACTACCCAATTTGGTTTTCAGTTCCGCAGTTTTCCAGGGGGCTTCGCCCTTTGATAAGATCAGTCTTCCGATGAGGGAATGCTCATAGAGAGAAAGGCGTCGGTCGTATGCTGTTTGTGATATCCGTACTGTGCGTATACCATCGATTTCCGACACAGTGGCCGCCGATTGGGGGGTCGCCGGGATGTTGCGGCGCACTATGGAAGAAAACGAAGGAGGAGGCTTTGGGATAGGTAAATCGGGAGCTCCGAAGCGGAGTTTTGGATTGAAGAGAACTCTAATTCCAACATGATCATCAATGAGATTAACCATGGCTGAAACTGAGGAAGGAACATAGGTCGATCGGGGCGGCGAGGCTAGGTCAAGGCGGCGGCGCCATCTCTTTTAAAGTTGAACTTCAAAATCCTTAATTTGGCATGAGATTACATAATTAAATTCTGTTATTTTTTACTGAAAAAAACTGAATTGTACTGAATGCTATTGAAAAATGTAATTGCCGTGTAATTGCCGTCCCATCGCGTTTACATCTCTAAAACTAAACAAAAATGAGCTGGTCCAAGGACTCCCATTTCGACGAGGTATTAGAGTTAATAAATAATTAGGCATCGTTTGGTATGTTGTAATAGAATGTCCATTACAATATAGACTCATTACCATGTTTGGTTAGTCCTATTATTTTTATCGTAATAGAATCACAAATACATCGCTTAATATTTCTTTGCAAATATATGTACAGGGATGAATCTCCATTACTATTAAATCCTATATTTTTATTACTAATAGTAAAATATAAAAATATAAAAACCGAAAAGGTACCAAAAAAATGTGTACTAGCCACAATTTGTAAATAAATTTTTTATTTGAGTGGGAGGGCTGCCTGGGGAAATTCGTGTCCGTCCTTAGTATTTCAACCAGTTTTTATTAGATAGGGAAGGGGACAGGAAATCTAGGACAGAAGATTTTTTTTCCGAGACACTATGGAATCATTGATTACGAGAAGGACATTATTTAAATTCATGAAAATGAGAAGGCAACTTGACTTTTATTAGTATGAGATAATAAAGTAATACCCGGATGCATTTATTAGCTTAAATAAAGAAAGGGTATTGGTGGAAGCTTTTTCACATGCATGCATGCATGCAAGCTTTCTTTGGACATTAAGCTTTCACTAATTTATTGATACAAAGCTTAATACGTGCATCATTTCATCTCTGAACTTGTCTAAAAACTTTAATTCATTCCTGAATTTTTAAAGTGTTTCGATAGCCTCCTCAACTTATATAAAATGTTTAGTTAATCCTTTAAACTTACACAAAATGTAATGAATTGATCACTCAATTGTAAAAAGTAAGTTAAATACGAAAGATATATTGTACGAGTCTTAAAAAAATAAAATGACCAAAATCGAGATATGCGGTTATAATATTAGAAAGACAAGTTTGATAATTAAGTAAGTAATAACTTCATTATTAATTTATTTTTGAATTATATAATAACATTTCAAGATGCGTGGAATACATCTTCCGTATTTAATTTACTTTTTTTTTTTTTGCGACCGAGTGATCAATTGATAACTGAACATTTTATACAAGTTGAGGGAGTTATCCGGACATCTTAAAAGTTCGGGAGGTCAATTAAATTTGATGGACAAGTTGAGAGGCAAATGATGTATTAAATGGAGATAATTGATATATACTTTGTTGAGATTGATTATTGTATTTGGATCTACCACTATTATTATTGTTAGATGAAGAAATCAGAGATGAGATTTATAAAGTTTTAAATTATTAAAGTGCCTAGTTAAATTTAA